>NC_083331.1:27402158-27620467 GCF_963455315.2 Globicephala melas
AAATATTCGTTATCAAGTTGAAGAAGTTCCCCTCTATTCTATATTATTAAGAATTTTTATCATTGATGGGTGATGTGTTTCTGTCAAATGATTTTTCTATATATATTGATATGCATGTGGATTCTTTTTTGCCTCTTTATGTGATGAATTACATTAGTTAATTTTCAAATGTTGAAACAGTCTTGTATTCCCTGGATAAATCTCACTTGGTCATGGCATGTAATTCTTCTTTTACTTTATTGGATTTGATTTGCTAATATTTTCTTAAGGATTTTTACGTCTATGTTCATGAGATATATTGGTCTGTAGTTTTCTTTTTTTGTAATATCTTTTTTTTGTAACATTCTTATTCCTTGCAAGGATTCTGAGGAGAAGTTTGATGTTATTCTTAATATTGTTCCTGTCTGGTTGAAGTGTTCCCCACCACCACCCCCTGGCTTCTTCCTGAATTTTTTTCTTTTTCTTTGATTTTCTGTAATTGGAAAGAGATGTGCCTAGGTGTGGTGTTTTGGGCTTTTATTTTGCCTGGTGTTCTTTGAGCTTCCTGGATCTTTGGTTTGGTGTCTGACATTAATTTGAGGTTATTCTCAATAATTATTGTTTCAAATATTTCTTCTTTTTCGTTCTCTTTCTAGTAGTCCCAGTATAAGTAAGTCACTCCTTTTTGTATAGTACCACAATGTTGCACATTGTATTGTAAATACTGTTCTGTTTTTATCAGTTTTTATTCTTTTAGCGTTTTGGTTCCAAGGATTCTGTTGATAAGTGCTCTAGCTCATTTATTATTTCCTTATCTGTGTCCAGCCTACTAGTAAGCCCATCAAAGGTATTCTTCAATTCTGTTACAGTGCTTTTGATCTCTAACATTTATTTTTGATTCCTTCTTAGGATTTCTATCTCTCTGCTTACATTGCTCCTCTGTACTTGTATGCTGTCTCCTTTATCCATTAAAGACTTTAACATATTAATAATAAATATTTTAAATTCCTTGTCTGATAATTCCAACATTCCTGCCATGTCTGGTTATGATGTTTAATCTGTCTTTTCTAATTTTATTTTTCTCCTTTGTTATGTCTTGTTTTTTTTTCTTTGTAGCTAGGCATGATGTCCCAGGTAAAAGGAACTGCTGTAAATAAGCCTTTAGTAATGTGATGGTGAGGTGTGAAGAGAGGTGGAGTGTTCTATAGTCCTATGATTAGATCTAAGAATTTCAGTGAACCTATGCCTCTGGATTGCAATTTTCATGGGAGTTTCTCAGTATTTTCTCCTCCCTTAGGTGGGATAAGTTTGCTGTAGTGGGCCAAAGTTGGGTATTTTCCTTATCCCAGGTCACTTAGGCTCTGATAATACCCCAGCAGGTTAGGCCCTGGTTAACAAATTATCCCAGAGGGCAGGACTTGTTGAGAAGCACAGAGTGTCCTGATATATTAAAAAATGTGTTTTTTCCTCCTCTCTCTGACAGAAGCACAAGAGGATTATTCTGTGATATTTAATTTAGGAAACTATTCAAGGTCTTAGTGATAAATTTTGCAATATTGTGGGGGACTCACACTGTGACTGCATCCCTCTGGAGTTTTTAACTCTCAGTATTGTCTGCACTGAGCTTCCAACAATTTGTCAATTACAGTTCAAGTTTTCCTTTCCTGGCATTATTTCCTGTGTTCGTTTTCAACCATGATCCTCTGCTCTGGTCAGCAGTGAGTTCTGTATCCACCTGTCTGTCCCTCCTGTCTCGCAGGCAGCAGTTTTCCCTCCATCCTTCCCTCTCTTATGGATCTAAGAAGAGTTGTAGATATTTCAGGCTGCTGAGCTTCTGACTTGTTGTTAGGCAGAGTGGCAACTTCTAAGCACCTTACATGTGAAACTGGAAACCTTCCCAGTAGTTTTTAACTCACAAGATTGTCCACACTTAGCCTCCAGCAATTCTTTGAAGCTTTTGGTTAAGTATTCCCACGGGCTCTAGTGTCTTCTGTTTCAGGTAATGTGATCTTGGCTGTAATTCTCTTTATTCACCAGCCTCTCAAGGTTTTGAGGTGGCAGTTTGCCCTGCTACCTCAGTTCTCTGATGGATCTGAGAATAGATAAGTGCCTAGGTATGCAATGTGAACAAGCATTGCTTAAGCTGTGGTTCTTTGACTTTGCTGAAGAAAAGAGTCACCTGGGTAGTTCTTAAAAAATACCTGAGATGCATGCCAGACCAATTAAACCAGTATCTCTGAGAGTGAGACCCAGACATTTATATATTTATAACTTCACTGGTGATTGCTGTGTAAAGCCGGGATTGAGATCCAAGCAGGGTATCTAAGCTAAGGTGCCTTGGTTTGAATCATGCCTCTTAGATTACTATCGATGTGCAGCTGGACAAACCAGTGAATCAGTCTGTGTCACATTTCCCTCATCTGGAATAAGAGAATCATATATGGCTCATAGTTTCTTTCTTAGCACATAGTAAGTGCTATGTAAGTGTTCACATTTATTTTTTAAATTATTATTATTCCAGACTTGGACAATAAATTGAACCTTAGCATTGCCTCAGGAGTTTTCTGTGTGCTCCACTCTAATGACGTACTGTTCTTCTCCACCTCCAGAAGTGATTATTAACTTGAATATTTTATTTACTATTGGCTTGCTTTTTATTAATTTTAGAATTTTCCTGATTTTCTTTATAACTGTGTTACAGTCGTACATCTAAACAATAAATTGCATTGTTTTCATGCTTTAAAAATTTCTGAAGATACAATCATACTAAGAGTATTCTTTTGTGTTATGTTTGTTTAATCTACTTGCATTTTTGATATCTACTTATGTTACAAGTACCTGTACTTCATTTATTTAGAGGGTTCTACAGTGATCCATTTTATGAATATGCCACAATTAGTGTATCCATTCTACTGTTAATGGACATTTGTTTTATCCAGTTATTCTGTTGTTGTTATGGAGAACAATAATCTAAACATATTCTTGAACATGAATAATAGTACATGTTCACAGAAAATTTCTTTAGAGGATATACCTAAGAGTGAAATTCTTGAGTCATAAACTATGGATAGAGTTGATTTTATTAAGCCACACAAAATTGTTTAATATATCGATGTTACTATTTTGCACTTCAATGTGGATTAATGTAAACATTCCTCCACATTCCTGTTATCCTTTGACACAGTTTAAAAGTTTGTGTCACATTGATGAATATGGATTAACTTATTTCTTCTTTTTTTAAGTACATACTGAAGTCTTTTGATCATTTTTTATTGAGGAAGTCCTCTTTTTCTTACTTTAGGAGATTTTTTGAAATAAATGTTGAATATCAATTATTTCCCAGTTATATCTGTAGTAAGTAATTTCTAGTTTATGGATTGTTGTTTCATTTTTCTACAGGGTATATTTATAAAAAATGAAGTTCTTTATTTTCTTAGATCAGTCTCCCAAGGCAAAAGAAAAGCAAAAATAAACAAATGGGACCTAATCAAACTTAAAAGCTTTTGCACAGCAAAAGAAGCCATCAACAAAACAAAAACACAACCTAAGGAATGGGAGAAAATATTTGCAAACAATGAGATTGATAAGAGGTTAATTTCCAAAATATACAAACAGTTCGTACAGCTCAATAACAAAAAAAACACAAATAACCCAATCCAAAAAATGAGCAGAAGAGCTAAATAGACATTTCTCCAAAGAAGACATACAGGTGGCCAACAGGCACACAAAAGGATGCTCAACATCACTAATTATTAGAGACATGCAAATCACCTCACACTGGTCAGAATGACCATCATCTAAAAGTCTACAAATAATAAATACTGGAGAAGGTGTGGAGAAAAGGGAACCCTCCTACACTGTTGGTGGGAATGTAAATTGGTGCAGCTATTATGGAAGAATAGTATGGAGGTTTCTTAAGAAACTAAAATTAGAGCTACATATGATCCAGCAATCCCACTCCTGGGCATATATATGGAAAAGATGAAAACTCTAATTTGAAAAGATACATGTACTTCAATGTTCACAGTAACATTATTTACAATAGCTGAGACATGGAAGCAACCTAAGTGTCCATGAACAGATTAATAGATAAAGAAGATGTGGTATACATACATACATATATATATATATATATATATATATATGTAAATATAGAATAGAATACTACTCAGCTATAAAAAGTAATTAAATATTGCCATTTGCAGCAACATGAGTGGACCTAGAGAATATCATTCTAACTCAAGTAAGTTAGACAGAGAAAGTAAATAGTACATGATATCACTTATATGTGGAATCTAAAAAAATAATACAAATGAATCTATGTACAAAAGCGAAACAGACTCACAGACATAGAAAACAAACCTATAGTTACCAAAGAGAAAAAAGATGGAGGAGGGGTAAATTAAGGGTATGGGATAAACAGGTACACACTACTATATATAAAATAGATAAGCAACAAGAATTTACTGTATAAAACAGGGAACAATATTCAATATTTTGTAATAACATATAGTGGAAAATAACCTGAAAAAATATATATATATACCTAAATCTCTTTACTGTACATCTAAAACTAACACAATATTGTAAATCACTATACTTCAATAAAAATGTTCTTTAATTTTAGTTTAATAAAATTTGTCAAACTTTCTTTATATTTTCTTGCCTGCATCTTATTCAAAAATTAAGACAGGTTCTAGACTAAGTCTGAAGTTATTCCATTAAAACTACATTGTGAAATTTTTCCTTTGTAATATTTTTTAAATGTTTGATAGTTTTATTTTTCTCATTTTGACCTTTAATGTAACTTAAATTATTATTTTTTGTATATGGTATGAAATAGGAGTCTAATTATATTTTTTATATAACTAAATATTTCATAATTTTTAATAGCCCATCAACTTCCTTACAAATATATAAACTCACTTTGAGATAAATCAAGTTTTCATATATATATTTTCCCCCCTGGATACTCTATTCTGTTTCATTGATCTATCTCTGCACCAATACCAACTGCCTTTATTACTAAAATTTTATGTCTTGATATCTGGTAGAGAAATATCCCTCACTCCCTGCTCATTTTTTCTTTTCTTTAAACTGTACTTTGGTGAAATGTGGTACATCTCTTCAGAGAGGGGCTCACATTAATGATGGCCCTTACATGTTTTTCATATGGAAAGGACAAATAGACTTCTAGAAATTTTATGATAAGTCTAAAATAATAGAAAACTTGTTCCATATTTATTCATTCCTTAAAATTTGCCTCTAGGCTTTTCTTCCTCAGGGAAAATTTAAACTAGTTTCTTAACTTGTTCACTCTTGTCTGATATTTAGTTTGTCAATATAGCTTACTTCTGCTTTTCACAACATCTTCGCTATTCTAGAGATAATATACATATATCCTCAAGGTTCTTCCTGTCATTTATATTAAAAACGTTTAAATCGACTGAGTAATATATATTTAGTTACACTTCCTGAAGTAATATTTGGATGGTTGCATCTTTTTCTACACATTAAAAGGTATATTATGTAATTCCTCACTAGAGTAGACACATTTTAAAATAGGGATATGTGTCAACATTTACAATTTTTCTTAAAATAATGCATATTTGTTTGAGAAGGATGAATATACTACCTGAGTAAAAGACAATGGTTTTGTTATATTTTGTTTTATTCTGTGGTTTAATTTGAGTAAGAGATAATTCAGTTAACATTAAAGAAATATTTAAATAATTTAAACAAATTATGGAAATTAAAAACAAATTTACAAACTATAGACACAGAATAGTGTCTGTGACTAAAATAGTGATTAAATTTTTTACATTTCTGATACCTATATTTATAGGACTCTAACAATAGGCATAACTTCAATATTTGGGCACAACACATATAGATATGTGTGTGAGTGTGTGTGTGTGATGTCTAAAAAGTATGAGAGTAAAAGCTCATTCAACACATATTTACTGAGGATGTAATATGTACCAAGACATGAGTTTGCCATCATTTAGGATAAAACAAATGAAAAATATGTTCCTGATGAACTTAGGTATCTCCCAAGTTAATGAAGGGTAATTAATCCAATATAATGACATTTCTGTAATGTGATACATGCTAAAATAAAGGTAAGAGCAAAATACTGTATGAGTATAAAGAATAGAATAATAACACGTAAACTCAAAAATTCTCCCCCAAATTTGTAAAATTTATGTCAAAGAAATTCTTATAGGAATAGCTAGAATTTCAGGAATTTTTCAACTAGTGGGAGATAATTGTTTACATATGTTGAATATTCCAGTCTCATATCTTCCAGAATGCATGTGTAGTTTTAGATCTATTCAGGTTTGAAAATGTGAATTTCAATTGTATTACTCAGAGACTTGAATTTAAAACTTAAACTCAGAAAATGTTGTATGGATTTCCAGTTTTCCTGCATAGAGCACATTTTTCTGAATGTCTTATTATAAACACATTTCTTGGGACTTCCCTTGTGGTGCAATGGTTAAGAATCCACCTGGCAATGCAGGGGACATTTCGAGCCCTGGTCCGGGAAGATCCCGCATGCAGTGGAGCAACTAAGACCACATGCTACAACTACTGAGCCTGAGTGCTACAACTATGGAAGCCCGTGTGTCTAGAACCTGTGCTCTGCAACAAAGAGAAGCCACCGCAATGAGAAATGAAACTAGAAATTGACACAAAGCAAATCAGGTATTGCAGTATTCCAGGCAAGAGGCGATGAGGATACTTGGCATGTTATCCGTGGACATGAAAAGAAAGTAATTATTTCTAGAGAAAATACATAAATAATAACAGCAAAAATATCATAAGAGGTTACTGGATACTAAGAATTTTGCATAAATTATTTCATCCGAGTTTCATAATAACGCTATTGTTATCATTCATTTTTACAGAGGAGAATTCTGAAAAAGACTAAGTAGCATGCCCAAAATAAGGTCATGTGGCTAGTAAGTGCCTGAACCTGAATTCAAGTGTAGACAATTTGACTCCAGAGAGAGAAAGAGGTAGACAGAGAGAGAGCTCATATATTCTCAGGCTGAGTATGTACAGGACTTGGTGACTGATATTGTAACAAAAATCAGGGGGAAATTGACAAGTGTCCTAGGTTTCAAGCTGGGGTGACAAACAGTGATGGTGTTAACAAAAATTGAATTATTAGAGAAAGAATAAAGTTTGGTGACAGAAGCATGAGTTGGGTTTTGATTATGTATTTTTTTGGTTTGGCAATTCATTTAGGTAAAATTAGAAATATAAAAGAACAGTTCAGATTAGAGTGCAAATTTTGAAGTTTTGTTTAGCATATATACATTGTAGCTTTAAGACACTACATAACGTGAATAGTTTTGCATACAGTCCTGGAAAGTTGACCAAAGCTATGATATTTCAATGAAAAAGAATACTAACTTCTTCAGATACTAAAATACCATTCACTATTATTTCATGTGCTTTTGTGACTCTTCGTTATCACCTTCCATGTTCCCCTTTAGAGTTCTCTTGCCAGCACTACTTGGTTCATGATATATCTAATTAAACCACCAATAATCTACTCTGGTTTTACCTTGCATATCTGCCCTTTACTTCTTAGACAGTGTATATCACTCGCAGCTTTCAGAAGCTTAAGAAATCAACATAAACACATTTTCTCTTACATGCTCAGATTGTCCACTAACAAAGATATTTAACACCTTGGATGTCATGCAACAATAAAGGGATAATATTTCTGATTTTTCCTTACTGCCTCCACCATCAAATGTTCTTAACTACCCCCACATCTTTTCCCCCAATGAATATATGGCATTTAGTGCTTCTGGAGTTAGAAAGAAATAGCCTATTATAAAGTCATACTGGGGTGTTTTTAATAGAGTTTTGTTTTTCTTTTAATGCCCTTTGCAGATAGTAGTTTGAAAACAAACAAACACATTTAATTTGCAAAAGTATGATTTTACTAAGACAGAATACTCAAAGTAGGACACTAAAAGTATACGACAAGTCTGGATTCCTGTAGACTATAAAGTTTATAAAATAAAGCCATCAAGCTGATACAAATTATGGCATAGATTCTAACCATACAGGATGAAGAAGAAAAATTTGAGCTTTAAGAGTTTAGTTAAGCTACTCCACGACATTACATCCATTTTGTAGTGACCTTGAACTGACACTAGTCCCTTCATGCAGGTGAATGCCTGAGATAGCAGCCTACAGAGTCACAAGCAAATGTAACTTTCTGATATGACTTCCTCAGTAGACTTTGTGATGAACAGTCTTTCCTGCCTCCTAGCAATTGTGTGACTTATATTTTTCTTAGATAAGACTCCCATGGAGCTTACCAAACTTCAACATTTGGATTAAATAGACCAATCTAGCTTCACCTTAGAAACCCCAAAACACTCCTCTTATGAACTCTAATAAAGGATTGTGCCCAAGTTCCTATCTTTTTCTGCACTCTGCCTTGAGTTGCCCCTGTAGCCCCTCAAAGTGTGCCAGTTACTTCCTCCAGGACCTGTGAGTAATAAAATTCTCTAATTTATTTCCTCTTCGGATCTGTTGTTGAACCAAAGATCATTGTCAGGCACCCTGGCCTCTAGTTGATAGTGTTAATTTGACAAATTGATTACATTGAGTCTCAGGGGTAAACCAGTAAGAGAAGAGAACTGCAGGTAAGAACTGATTGTCCCCTACTGTTTTGCTCATGTTAAAAGTCCAGTTAGAAGAAGGTAGAAATATTCATCTTGGCTTGGAGGAGTCTGACCACATGTCTGCTGCTTGTTTCCTCCAACAAACACTATGGATACTATCAACCTCTGTAATCAGTGCATTAGACAGGGAGCCAGGTCCAAGGTAATATAGCAACAGGAGAGTAGCAAGGGGAGGTGTCTGAGCATCTTGAATGAGGGTGTGAGTGATAAGACATGGATTTAAAGAGTTTCTTGTAAATTTTTTTAAGTTTTATGGTACAGGGAATGAGACGCAGTTGAAGTTTACATACCCAGTCATCTCTTGATCTGTTTTACTTTTTATACAAACCACTGCAGCTGCAATAATAATAAACTGTGGAGATAAGAATGGAGATTAAGAATGGTGAGTGAGAGACTAGTTACTAGTCTATAGTAATGGTTCATTTTAGAGCTGAGAGTGGATTTGATTAAGGTTGAATAATGAAATAGTGAGAAGTAAAAAGGAACGTGAATAATATTCGAGATAAAATTGAAAAGACAGTGCAAGTGTTGTGGGCTATAAAGAAAAATGGAAGGATGATCGATCATGCCAAAGTTTTAAGTAAGAACATGTGAGTTGCTGGTGTTAAAACATGTTGAGATGAACTCATAAAACTGCCAGACTTTATGTTACTAAATATCTGACTCCAATAACTAGATTCCTTTACCTTTTTGTTTTTTTCATGCCCATTCAGTTTCTTCCTATGTAGGTTGCTTATAGGGAAAACAAATTAGTACTTAGACAAACACAAAAATTTGACCTACCTCCTGTAATATCTCTCACTGTAAATTAATTGGTTGCCTCTCTGGATTACATACTTTGTGTTTTGTGAGTTTTAATTGGTGAAAGTCATACATTAAAATTACAGTCAACAGTGTGAACTGACAATTCTTATAGTTTGGTCTCCTTAGATAATATTACAAATTCAGCAAAGTAAAAGTTACCTTGCAGAACCAACCACTTAGAGTAAACACTGCTCTGTTCCATTCAAATTTCTGTATCCATCCACCTGTGGTACACTATGCCAAAAACATAAAATACATATTTCTGGTCAAGAACAACCTTTAACATCTTTCTGTGGAAACTAATGCAGGGTGCAGTCAACTGCCACAACAAACGTAGCATTTGGAAAGGAATATCACAATCAATTTGAATCCTCCCAACCCCCATAAATTCCTGAGGATTTCTTTCACTACCTATTTCACCAGAAAATTGGTTGTCTTATGTCCAAATCTTTGAGGCTTCCTCTCTCTTTCTCTCTCATTATTCTCCACTGTGCTGTGTTCCTGGAACAATCCTGGAATAAGCCACTTTACCAGCAAGTTGCCTTCTTAATCCCTGAAGACACTGAAGTTCTTACGGAGATGATTTTTAGTACCAACACATAAAAAGTTTGGCATTTCAGAAGATCCCATTATTTATTATTTTGAAAATCTACTAAAGACCCATTGCTCCAGTAAAGCAGAAAATATTTGTCAACTATCCATGGCAATCCCTTATCTGCAATTTCCTGTCTAGAGTTAATAAAAAGAATCATGGTTCAAATCTAATCCAGTGAAATGGCTCTTTAAACAACCTTACTGAGCCTACCTCAGTGTAAAGAGAGAAAAATGCATTTTCACTTTAATGTACACTTTCCTTAAGGAAATATATTAGAGATTAAAAGTGGTACTATAATTTATTTAAAATTGTTTTGTCATACACAGTGTGATATATATTTTTGCCTTGGTTTTAATAAAGTGAGTCTGCACACAGGTTATACTTTGAGGCACTCTAATTAGCATCACCAGTCTCAGGAATGGTTTTGCAATATTTGAGAGACTAAACAGGAGTTTATGGTCCCAAGCATTAATAGAATGTTAAAATATTCACCACTGACAATCCTAGTAGGTGATAAGATACAGAGATTGACTAGAGATACTGTAGTGTCCATAGAGTTGTATGTATATTATATAATAATGTGACACCCTCAGCAGTTTCACACACTGCAGTAACTCCTGAGGCCAAGAACTCCACTCAATCCTGTATCCTGACACTAAGATGAAGGAGACACACACTTGCTCAACTAGAGATGTAGTTAATCATGCAACAAAAATTGGAAGTTTTTTCTTTGATTGCTTATAAAGCTTATTTATGTGGGAAAATTTTGTCTTAGATTTACATTCATTGTATCAAATAACCAGGTCACATGACCATGGGGATGGGGAACACAAGCCCTTTTCTTCCTCTAAATCTGAAGACTACAAAGTCCAAGTAAGTACATGATAAGGGGAAGAAGTAAAATAACATTAATTTAATATAAACTAAGCTTCAGACTTTATATTAAATCAGTGCTTCTTACAAGTTATGGTGCATATAAATCACCTGGGGATCATGAAAAATTGCAGAATTTCATTCAGTAGGTCTGGAGTCTGGCCTAATAAGCTCTCTTTTTTTTTTTTTCTTTCTAACAGTTTCTTCTAGTAGTTACATTAAAAAAATATATATTGGAGTATAGTTGCTTTACAATGTTGTGTTAGTTTCTACTGTACAGCACAGTGAATCAGCTATACATATGCATATATCCCCTCTTTTTTAGATTTCCTTCCCATTTAGGTCACCACAGAGAATTGAGTAGAGTTCCCTGTGCTATACAGCAGGTTCTCATTAGTTATCTATTTTAAATAGTATCAACAGTATATATATGTCAATCCCAACTCCCAATTCATCCCACACCTACCAACTTTTCCCTTTGATATCCATACCTTTGTTCTCTATGTCTATGTCTCTATTTATGCCTTGTAAATAAGATCATCTATACCAATTTTTTCATATTCCACATATATGTGTTAATATATGATATTTGTTTTTCTCTTTCTGACTTACTTCACTCTATATGACAGACTCTAGGTCCATTCACATCTCTAAAAATGACCCAATTTTGTTCCTTTTTATGGCTGAGTAATAATCCATTGTATATAAGTACCACAATCCATTCCTCTGCTGATGGACATTTAAGTCACGCCTAATAAGCTCTTAACTGGTGGTCTGCTGCTATTCCCTGTCCAACAGCAAGAAGTAGGTAATGTGTGAGTGTAGTTATGTTTATTAATAATTTAAATATAAGGAAATAAATATCTATATATTGTGAATGTGTGCTTCAAACTGTAATACTGTTAGAGATTTTCAATAAAATGTAGGGAAATGATTAAGAAAGAAAAAAGTGTTCTTTTTTAACAAGTAGAGTAAGTCTAAAGGAATGGGGGAATTTAGAGACATTCTGTATAATTCTGTGGTAGATATGTCTTTGAACTTTCTAATAATAATTTTGAATTGATTACTAAGCTCTTTGTGTCTTGATTCAATTCTGATGCCTCTAGATACAAAGCTAAATTTTCCATTTCTCTAAGTCGACAATGGCTCTTACATAAAAAGTCATCAGTTATTCTGTAGTTCAATCTGAGATTTTTGAGAATTTGCTGACTTCTATAGTAGCAGATTGATTTTATTTTTATAGAGTTTTATGATAACGACTTTTCTGCATACTTGCTTGTCTTGATGCAGTGAAATTCTCTAACTTATGAAAGAAAATTATTAATTTTACAAAGCTAAGGTTAAATATATTATTTCTTAATACTAAACAGATGCAATAAATATTTACCTGCACCAGGCAACATGCTAGGAACTGTTGATAACTTTAACATCTAAACATGTCTTCAAGTAGTGCTTGGGATGGGAGGGTAGAGCATTCAGCCAAATAAAGAACAAATATAGTGTGTGATATTAGATGAGTTTAGAGATATAAAAGTATTTTGATCAAATAAAAATATAATTTTTAATATTAAATATATACTCTAATATATGAATTGAGTGATTTTCTGTGGACAGAATTAGAGTGTGAAAAGTAATTTTTCAACACTTCATAAAAGTGATCTTTGAGTTACACCTTTGAGTTTGAAGGGTGAGTAGAATATTTTCCAGTAGATGAGGGACTACATGACACTGGGAAAAAAGAAATATCTGAGAAAAGGGAAGAGGTAAATAATGAAGAAAATGTTCAGAAAATCTTAAGAAGCCAAAAATATTTAATGTTTTTGGCCTATGATTAGACATTTTAAAAAGGTTGTGGGAGAGAAAACTTTTAGAAAGTATTCAGATGCTGTTGTGAAGGCTATTGAATATAAAGTAAATAAGAGAGAAATGCCTTCATTATTTTTTGACACATTAATGATATCTCTATTAGAATTCATTAGATGGTTCTTATTAGCAAAAATTGTTTCATTGTTTTACTTAAGAAGCAACTGACAGGTATAAAATAAATATCATTTTGATTTTCATGTTTCAATAGCTAAAGGCACTGCCTTAACTACTGAGGGCATATTATCTTTGGTTTCTAACATAATTATTCATCTAAGTTTAGTTATTATAGATATATTTATTAAAATTCACACAGAACTGGAATATGAAAAAGCAATACAGATCATTTGTTTTTATATATATTTTTATAGAAAAATACTGATGAGTAATAATGAACATTAAACACCAATATGCATATTTAACAGAAATAAAATGTCTTAAAAGAAAATGCTTTTGCTTTAAATATTGAGAGTCCTAAATAGCGAATGCCATTGCCATTATGTTAATCTGTTAGATAATCCTATATATATTTAATTTGTTATTTATTTTTTTGTATATTTTTATTAAGATATTTTACTCATGTCCAAATTTGTTTCAAGAAGTCAGGTTTCATTACCTCATTATGAAATGAGTTGAAAGTGGGGAGAATGAGAAAATAAAAATAATAGTGGTAAAAAGCAAAGCCCTATATAAGGCTTAAATTATCAAACATAATGATTTCATGTATACTAAATTTGGGTTCACAGATCTATCCTCTGAGGGGAAAATCAAAAAGGCTAAACTTATTAGTCAAATAATGCAAAATGATATGTGATTAAAAGCAACAATAACAACAACAAAAAAGTAAAGTTTCTCAGGAGAAATATATTATATTTTGTAACAATGTATGATTGGATTTTTCTCAGAATTTTCAGTAAACACTGAATATCTCACTTATATCACCCCCCAAATTAAGCAATTTGCTTTTTATAATAGAAATTCTGTTTGTGTTCCATAAATTGTGATACAAATATCCAATTTTCTCCTGAACTGGCTTGATGTAAGGACATGCATTATAAAACAAAGAAATTGAAATGAATTTGTTTTTCTTTTTTACTGAAGTATAGTTGACTTACAATATTATATTAGTTTCAGGAGTACAACATAGTAATTCAATAATTTTTATAGATTATACTTCATATAAAATTATAAAATATTGGCTACATTCCCTGTGCTGTATCTTATATCCTTGTAACTTTTTATTTTATAAATAGCAGTTTGTACATCCTCATCCCCTTCACCTATCTTGTCCCTCTCTCCATCCCTCTCCCTTCTAATAATCACCTTTGTGCTCTGTATCTGAGATTCTTATTCTGTTTTGTTACCTTTGTTCACTTATTTTAATTCTACATATAAGTGAAAACACACAATATTTGTCTTTCTCTGTCAGACGTATTTCACTAAAGCATAATACCTTCCTAGTCAATCCATGTTGTTGCAAATGTTAAAATTTCATTCTTTTTTATGGCTGAATAATATCCCATTGTATATATTTATCACATCCTCTTTTTCCATTCGTCTGTTGATGGACACTTAGTTTGCTTCCATATCTTGGTTATTGTAAGTAATGCTACTATGCACTTTGGGGTGCATGTATCTTTTCAAATTAGTGTTTTTGTTTTCTTTGGATTTATACCCAGGAATGGAATTGCTGGATTGTATGGTGGTTCTATTTTTAATTTTTGAGGAGCCTCCAAATTGTTTTCCATAGTGGCTATACCAATTTACAATCCCACCAACATTGTACTAGGACTCCATTTTATCCACATCATTGCCAACACTTGTTATTTGTTGTCTTTTTGGTGATAGCCATTCTGACAGGTGGGAGGGGTGATATCTTATTGTTGTTTTAATTTGCAATCCCCTGATGATTAGTGATGTTGAGCATCTTTTCATGTGCCTACTGGCCATCTGTATGATATCATTTGTAACTCTCTTTTTCACTTCTAATTTTCTTTATTTGGTCCCTCTCTTTTTAAATTAATGAGTCTGACTAAGGGCTAATCAATTTTCTTTTTCTATTCAAAAAATCTCTTCATTTTATTAATATTTTCTATTGATTTTATTTTGAAAACTAGTGGCAAATTTTTCTCAAAAATATATCAAACCCATTTTCATTCCCATGAGGTCAAATGAGAATTACCTCAACAGTTCCCTGCATTAAAACTTTGTAACTTTGAATCCTAATAGGTAGAAAGAATACATAATTATTATTTAACTTTGTGTTTATTTATGAATGACATAATAATTTTAGAAGCCATTATAAGCTAGATATATTTCCTGTAAATAGCTTATTACTGCCATGTACATATTTTCTATTGGAATGTCGATTGCTTTACTTATTTTTAAGCATTTTTTAAGCATTAAATGGATTTTCTATTTATCTTTTTAATGTGCTGCTAGCTATGACTTTTATTATAATTCTGCATTTAAATCATTCATTCTGGGGGGACCTTCATGATGGCAGAAGAGTAAGATGTGGAGATCACCTGCCTCCCCACAAATACATAAGAAATACATTTACATGTGGAACAACTCCTACAAAATACCTACTGAACACTGGCCGAAGACCTCAGACTTCCCAAAAGGCAAGAAACTCCCCATGTACCTGGGTAGGGCAAAAGAAAAAACAGAGACAAAAGAATAGGGGCTGGGGGCTTCCCTGGTGGCTCAGTGGTTGAGAGTCTGCCTGCCAATGCAGGGGACAAGGGTTCGTGCCCCAGTGCCGGAAGATCCCACATGCCGCAGAGCGGCTGGGCCCGTGAGCCATGGCCGCTGAGCCTGCACATCTAGAGCCTGTGCTCCACAACGGGAGAGGCCACAACAGTGAGAGGCCTGCATACTGCTATATATATATATATATATAAGAATAGGGACTGGCCTTGCATCTCTGGGAGTGAGCTGTGAAGGAGGAAAAGTTTTCACACACTAGGAAGCCACTTCACTTGTGGAGATGGGAGGTGGGCAGGAGGGAAGTTTCAGAGCCACAGAGGAGAGCACAGCAACAGGGGTGTGGAGGGCAAAGCAGAGAGATTCCCTCACAGAGGATCAGTCCTCACCAGTGCTGTCTGAGAGAGGCTTGTCTGCTTACCGGCTGGGGCAGGTGGGGGCTGGGAGCTGAGGCTGTGTCTTCAGAGGTCAGATCCCAGGGAGAGGAGTGGGGTTAGCTGCATGAACACAGCATAAAGGGGGCTAGTGTGCCACAGCTAGCTGTGAAGGAGTCTGGGAAAAAGCTTGGAACTGCCTAAGATGCAAAAGACCATTATTTTGGGGTGCGTGAGGAGAGGGGATTCAGAACAACACCTAAACGAGCTCCAGAGATGGACGTGAGCTGCAGCTATCAGCATGGACACCAGAGACAAGCATGAAACGCTAAGGCTACTGCTTCAGCCACCAAGAAGCCTGTGTGCAGTCACAGGTCACTATCCATACCTCCCCTCCTGGGAGGCTGTGTAGCCTGCCACTGCCAGGGTCCTGTGATCCAGGGACAGCTTCCCTGGGAGAACACATGGTGTGCCTCAGGCTGTTGCAATGTCAAGCCGGCCTCTGCTGCCACAGGCTCACCCAGCATTCCATACTCCTCCCTCCCCCAGGCCTGAGGGAGCCAGAGTTCCCTAATCAGCGGCTACTTTAACCCCGTCCAATCTGGGTGGGAAGCAGACGCCCTCAGTCAACATACAAAGAAGCAGGGCCAAAATCAAAGCTGAACATAAGGAGCTGTGCAAACAAAGAAGAGAAAGGGAAATCTCTCCCAGCATCCTCAGGAGCATCGGATTAAATATCCACAGTCAACTTGATGTACACTGCAGCTCTGGAATAACAGAATAGACAACTAATCATCCCAAAATTGAGGGAGTGGACTTTGGGAGCAAATGAAGTCTTGTGGTTTGCTTTCTGCATCTAATTTGTTTCTGATTTTATTTTTATCTTAGTGTTTAGAGCTTATAATCATTTGTAGATTTGTTTATTGATTTGGTTGCTCTATTCATTGAGATAGATATATATATATATATATATATATAGTGTTTTTTTTTTCCTTTTTCTCTTTTTGTGAATGTGTATGTGCATGCTTCTTTGTGTGATTTTCTCAGTATGGCTTTGCATTTACCATTTATCCTAGAGTTCTCTGTGTCCGTTTTTTGTTGTTGTTGTTTTCTAGTATAGCTTTTAATGCTGGCTATGATTGGTGGATTGGTTTTTTTGTTTGGTTGCTCTCTTCTTTCTTTCTTTATTTTTTTCTTTTCCTTATTACTTTTTCATTTTTTATTTTTAAAAATATATTTTTTAATTTTAATAACATTATTTTATTTTTATTTCTCTCTTTCTCCTTTTATTTCTCCCTTTTAATCTGAGCCGTGTGGCTGACAGGGACTTGTTCTCCTGCTGGGTGTCAGGCCAGAGCCTCTGAGTTGGAGATCTGAATTGAGGACATTGGTCCACCAGAGACCTCACAGCCCCACATAATAACTAATGGTGAAAGCTCTCCCAGAGATCTCCATCTCAACACTAAGACCCAGCTCACTCAACAAACAGCAAGCTACAGTGCTGGACACCCTATGCCAAACAACTAGAAAGACAGGAACACAAACACACCCATTAGTGCAGAGGATGCCTAAAATCAGACAAAGTTCACAGACACCCACAAACAAACCACCAAACATGGTACTGCCCACCAGAAAGACAAGATCCAGACTCATCCACCAGAACACAGTCACCAGTCCTTCCATGAAGAAGCCTACACAACACACTGAACCAACCTTACCCTCTGGGGCAAGACAACAAAAACAACAGGAACTATGAACCTGCAGCCTGTGAAAAGGAGACCCCAAACACAGTAAGTTAAGGAAAATGAGAAGACAGAGAAATACACAGCAGATGAAGGAGCAAGACAAAACCCACCAGAGGAAACAAATGAAGAGGAAATAGGCAGTCTACCTGAAAAAGAATTCAGAGTAATGATAGTAAAGATGATCCAAAATCTTGGAAATAGAATGGAGAAAATATAAGAAACGTTCAACAAGGACCTGGCAGAACAAAAGAGCAAAGAAACAATGCTGAACAACACAATAAATGAAATTAAAAATTCTCTAGAAGGAATCAATAGTAGAATAACTGAGGCAGAAGGACAGATAAGTGACTGGGAAGATATAATAGTGGAAATAACTACTGTAGAGCAGAATAAAGAAAAAGGAATGAAAAGAATTGAGAACAGTCTCAGAGACCTCTGGGACAACATTAAACACACCAACATTTGAATTATAGGCATACCAGAAGAAGGAGAGAAAAAGAAAGGGACTGAGAAAATATTTGATGAGATTATAGTTGAAATCTTCCCTTATATGGGAAAGGAAATAATAATCAGTCAAGTCCAGGAAGCATAGAGTCCCATAAAGGAAAAATCCAAGGAGAAACATGCCAAGACACAACTAATCAAACTATCAAAAATTAAATACAAATAAAAAATATTGAAAGCAGCAAGCGAAAAACAACAAATAACATACAAGGGAATCCCCATAAGGTTAAGAGCTGATCTTTAGGCAGAAACTCTGCAAACCAGAAGAGAATGGCAAGACATATATAAAGTGATGAAAGGGAAAAAACTACAACCTAGACTATTCTACCCAGCAAGGATCTCATTCAGATTTGATGGAGAAATTATAACATTTACAGACAAGCAAAAGCTAAGAGAATTCAGCATCTCCAAACCAGCTTTACAACAAATGCTAAAGGAACTTCTCCAGGTATGAAACACAAGAGAAGAAAAGACCTACAATAAAAACCCCAAAACATTTAAGAAAATGGTAATAAGAATATACACACAGAAAATTACCTTATGCAAATAGATTAAATGCTCCCACCAAAACACACAGACTGGCTGAATGGATACAAAAACAAGACCTGTACATATGCTGTCTACAAGAGACCCACTTCAGACCTAGGGACTGAAAGTGAGGGGATGGAAAAAGATATTCCATGCAAATAGAAATCAAAAGAAAGCTGGAGTAGCATTTCTCATATCAGAAAAGAATATACTTTAAAATAAAGACTATTACAAGAGACAAAGACGGACACTACATAATGATCAAGGGGTCAATCCAAGAAGAAGATATAACAATTGTAAATACTTACACACATAACATAAGAGCATCTCAATACCTAAGGCAAATGCTAACAGCCAAAAAGGGGAAATCCACAGTAAAACAATCATAGTAGGGGACTTTAACACCCAACTTTCACCAATGGAGAGATCATCTAACATGAAAATAAACAGGGAAACACAAGCTTTAAATGATGCATTAAACAAGATGGACTTAACTGTTATTTATAGGACATTCCATCCAAAACCAACAGAATACACTTTCTTCTCAAGTGCTCATGGATTATTCTCCAGGATAGATCATACCTTGGGTCACAAATTAAGCCTTGGTATATTTAAGAAAATTGAAATCATATCAAGTATCTTTTCTGACCACAATGCTATGAGACTAGATATCAATTACAGGAAAGAAACTGTAAAACATACAAACACATGGAGGCTAAACAATACACTACAAAATAACCAAGAGATCACTGAGGGAATCAAAGATGAAATCAAAAAATACTTAGACACAAATGACAATGAAAACACCATGACCCAAAACCTACTGGATGCAGCAAAAGCAGTTTAAGAGGGAAGTTTATAGCAATACAATCCTACCTCAAGGAGCAAGAAACATCTCAAATAAACAACGTAACCTTACACCTAAAGGTACTAGGGAAAGAACAGGCAAAGCCCAAAGTTAGTAGAAGGGAAGAAGACATAAAGATCAGAGCAGAAATAAATGAAATAGAAACAAAGAAAACAATAACAAAGATCAATAAAACTAAAAGCTGGTTCTTTAAGAAGACCTACAAAATTGATAAACCATTAGACAGACTCATCAAGAAAAAGAGGGTGAGGACTCAAATCAATAAAATTAGAAATGAAAAAGGAGAAGTAACAATTGACACTGCAGAAATACAAAGGATCATGAGAGAATACTACAAGCAACTCTATGCCAATAAAATAGACAACCTGGAAGAAATGGACAAATTCTTAGAAAAGCACAACCTTTGGAGACTGAACCAGGAAGAAACAGAAAATATAAACAGACAAATTAAAAACACTGAAATTGAAACTGTGATTAAAATTCTTCTAACAAACAAAAGCCCAGGACCAGATCTCTTCACAGGTGAATTCTATCAAACATTTAGAGAAGAGCTAACACCTATCCTTCTCAAACTCTTCCAAAATATAGCAGAGGGAGTAACACTCCCATATTAATTCTACAAAGCCACAATAACCCTGATACCAAAACCAGATACAGATGTCGCAAAAAAAGAAAACTACAGGCCAATATCACTGATGAAAATAGACCCCAAAATCATCAACACAATACTAGCAAATAGAATCCTACAGCACATAAAGAGGATCATACACCATGGCCAAGATGGGTTGATCTCAGGAACGCAAGGATTTCTCAATATATGCAAATCAATCAATGTGATAAATCATATTAGCACACTGATCATCTCAATAGATGCAGAAAAAGATCCTGACAAAATTCAACACTGATTTATGCTAAAAACCCTCAGGAAATTAGGCGTAGAGGGAACTTACCTCAACATAATAAAGACCATATATGACAAACCCACAGCCAACATCTTTCTCAATGCTGAAAAACTGAAACCAATTCCTCTAAGATCAGGAACAAGACAGGGTTGTCCACTCTCACCACTATTATTCAACATGCTTTGTAAGTTTTAGCCACAGCAATTAGAATAGAAAAAGGAATCCAAATCAGAAAAGAAGAAGTAAAACTGTCACTGTTTTCAGATGACATGATACTATACATAGAGGATCCTAAAGAAGCTACCAGAACACTACTAGAGCTAATCAATGAATTTGGTAATGTAGCAGGATACAAAATTTATGCACAGAAATCACTTGCATTCCCATTTACTGATGATGAAAAATCTGAAAGGGAAATTAAGGAAGCACTCCCATATACCATTGCAACAAAAAGAGTAAAATACCTAGGAATAAACCTACCAAAGGAGAGAAAAGACCTGTATGTAGAAAACTATAAGACACTGATGAACAAATTAATGATGATACAAACAGATGGAGAGATATACAATGTTCTTGGATTGGAAGAATCAACACTGTGAAAATGACTATACTACCCAAAGCAATCTACAGAGTCAATGCAATCCCTATAACTACCAATGGCATTTTTCACAAAACTAGAACAAAAAATTGCACAATTTTTATGGAAACACAAAAGACCCCGAAGAGCCAAAGCAATTTTGAGAAAGAAAAATGGAGCTGGAGGAATCAGGCTCCCTGCCTTCAGACTATACTAGAAAGCTACAGTAATCATGACATTATGGAAATGGCACAAAAACAGAAATATAGATCAATGGAACAGGATTGAAAGCCCAGAGATAAACCCATGCACATATGGTCACCTTATCTTTGATAAAGGAGGCAAGAATATACAATGGAGAAAAGACAGACTTTTCAATAAATGGTGCTGGGAAAACTGGACAGCTATATGTAAAAGAATGAAATTAGAACCCTTCCTAACACCATACACAAAAATAAGCTCAAAATAGATTAAATACCTAAATATAATGCCAGACACTATAAAACTGTTAGAGGAAAACATGGGCAGAACACTCTATGACATAAATCACAGCAAGATCCTTTTTGATCTACCTTCTAGAGAAATGGAAATAGAAACAAAAATAAACAAATGGGACCTAATGAAACGTAACAGCTTTTGCACAACAAAGGAAACCATAAGCAAGATGAAAAGACAACCCTCAGAGTGGGGGACAATATTTGCCAACAAAGCAACTGACAAAGAATTAATCTCCAGTATATAAAAGCAGCTCATGCAGCTTAATATCAAGAAAATAAAGAATGCAATCCAAAAATGGGCAGAAGACCTAAATCGACATTTCTCCAAAGAAGATATACACATTACTAACAAACACATGAAAGGATTCTCAACATCACTAATTAGAGAAATGCAAATAAAAACTACAATGAGATATCACCTCACACCTGTCAGAATGGCTATCATCAATAATCTACAAACAATAAATGCTGGTGAGGGTGTGGAGAAGGGAACCCTCTTGCACTGTTGGTGGGAACATAAATTGATAGAACCACTATGGAGAACGGTATGGAGTTTCCTTAAAAAACTAAAAATAGAAATATCATACGACCACAAATCTCACTACTGGGCATAAACCCTCAGAAAACCATAATTCAAAAAGAGTCATGTATGAAAATCTTCATTGCAGCTTTATTTACAATAGCCAGGACATGGAAGCAACCTAAGTGTCCATCAACAGATGAATGGATAAAGAAGATGAGGCACATATATACAGTGGAATATTACTCAACCATAAGAAGAAAGGAAATTGAGTTATTTGTAGTGAGGTGGATGGACATAGAGACTATCATACAGAGTGAAGTAAGTCAGAAAGAGAAAAATAAATACCATGTGCTAACACATATATATGGAATCTAAAAATAATAATAATAATAATTGTTCTGAAGAACCTAGGGGCAAGACAGGAATAAAGACCAGACATAGAGAATGGACATGAGGACATGGGAATGGTGAAGGGTAAGTTGGGACAAAGTGAGAGAGTGGCATGGACACATATACACTACCAAATGTAAAACAGGTAGCTAGTGGGAACAAGCTGCATCGCTCAGGGAGATCAGCTCCATGCTTTGTGAACAACTACAGTGGTGGGAAAAGGAAGGTGGGAGGGAGATGCAAGAGGGAGGAGGTATGGTGATATATGTATATGTATTGCTGATTCCCTTTGCTATACAGCAGAAACTAACACATCATTGTAAAGAAATTATACTCCAATAAAGATGTTAAAAAAGTAATTCCTATTTTATTTCATTTTGATCAGAGAAATAAGTCCCAAACTTTTATTGTACAAAAACTTTTATACATGAATTTTTTTTAAATTTGTTTAAATATTTTCCATGTTTTTGTCATGGTATATTGATGGTGCTTAGTGAAAGTTTTTGAATTGAAACGTTTTTTTCAATTTTGCTTTTTTTATTTATTTTAAATTTATTTCTATATTTTCAGTGAAATACAGTTGATTTATTATATTGTGTTAGTTTCAGGTGTACAGCATAATGATACATTTTTGGTTTTATTCTTTTGCAGATTATATTCCATTAAAGCCTATTGTAAGATATTGAATAAAAATCCATGTGATATAGAGTAAATCTTTGCTGCTTATCTATCTTATGTATAGTACTTTGTATATGTTAATCCCACATGCCTAATTTATTTCTCCATATATGTCACATCTTCTTAAACCGATCATCTGTTGATGGACACTTGGGTTGTCTCTATGTCTTGGTTATTGTAAATAGTGCTACTATGAACATTGGGGTTCACGTATGCTTTTGAATTAGAGTTTTCATCTCTCCCAGTTATATGCCCTGGAGTGGGATTTCTGGATCACATGTAGCTTTTTACTTTTGTATGGAACCTCCATACTGTTTTCCATCGTGGTTGCACCAATTTACATTTCCACCAACAGCGTATAAGAGTTCCTTCTCCAGCATTTATTTATGGACTTTCTGGTGATAGCCATTCTGACAGGTGTGAGGTGATACCTCATTGTTGTTTTGATTTGCATTTGTCTAGTAATTAGGGATGTTGAACATCTTTTTTTGTGTCTGTTGACCACCTGTATGTCTTCTTTGGAAAAATGTCTATTTAGGTCGCTCATTTTTTGATTGGGTTGTTTTGGGGTTAATATCCAAAATATACAAACAGTTCAATTTTATTTTTTTAACGAATACCTGAACTTTGTTAAAAGTATCAAATAGTATACAAGATTTTACAATGAAAAATACAAAACTCTTGGCTAATTCACACTCCCCAGATAGAATGAATTTCAATTCTTATAAATTGTTTCTCCTTAGTGTTTATCTCTGTATTTCTACATAATACATTTTTCTTAATTCATAAATTTAGTTAATTTTATCTTTATTTCTTCTAATATTAGTATCATGGCTCATGCTCTCATTTTGCTTGCATTTTGCTGTCTTTGTCTACGTTTTAATTTAATTATTTTATTATATCACCTTTGAGAATGTATACTCCAAAATGGATGTTTTTTTCCTGGCAATAGATAACTTTATTTACATTTATTAAAGTAACATTTGTTTAGTCTTAGGTCTGATCCTTCTTTTTATATTCTGCTTTCTTTTTGATGGTTTCCCTTTGATATTTCCTATCACACTATATTGTGTTCTGACTAAATTAAAGTAACTAAACCACTGCAACAAATTGATCAAAAAGTATGGCTCAACATATTAAAATCTTATTTCTGGCTGATCTAAAGTCAACATGTTTAACATTTTTTTGGTGTGTGTGTGCTACGCGGGCCTCTCACTGTTGTGGTCTCCCCCGTTGCGGAGCACAGGCTCCAGACATGCAGGCTCAGCGGCCATGGCTCACGGGCCTAGCCACTCCGTGGCATGTGGGATCTTCCCGGACCAGGGCACGAACCCGTGTCCCCTGCATCGGCAGGCGGACTCTCAACCACTGTGCCACCGGGGAAACCCTTTACCGTTTTTTAAATTGTGTCTCCCACACTAGACTGCAATTCCATGAAAGAAAAGATCTTTCCTGTCCTCTAAAACTTTTATAAAACAAATATATATTGTAGCATTGGTGTCTATTTTCTCACTAAATTTGCATATTGTTTTTGATTTAGTAATATGTTTAAGCATTTTCCTTTTTCCTCACTTGTCCATTTATCTTGGTGTCTTTTGCTTTATGTGGTTACATTTTATCATTACAACCTTTGTTTTTTTTATTTTTTTTCTTTTACATGAATTTCTTTCTTTCTCTAGCTGGGTCAAGTATAACTATTGTGTTTTTCAGTAGCATCTTGTACAAAAATCTTGTCTGTCTTACAAAATTAACATTATAAAGACTCTCATCTCTTGTTTAGTAGTCCAATCCCTGTGATGTTCTGAAGTAGTAGAGAAGACAGACTCTTTTGACTCAAGAATTCAAGCTTTTATTTGACTCCATGATAAGTTCAAATTCAGAGGAAAATACAACACTGGTGCCAAAATTAGACCAAAGCTATATTTTTACTGTAGATTAATGTGGCCACCCCAACTCTCTGACCTCTTTTCCAAAATTTCTTCCCATTGTTCACTTGGCACCATCCAGCTTGTCTTCTTGATTTTCCTCAAAACATGCCAAACTCACTCTCATTCAAGAGCACTTGTATTTAATGTTATCTCTATCTGGAATTATTTTGAACAAAATATCCATGTAAGTTGCTTGCTTCCTCACTTCATTCAGGCCTCTGCTCCAATGTCAGTTCATCAGAGAGGACTTCTGCAACAATTTTTCTTAAACAAGCGTCCTCAATCTATCATTTATCATTGATCCCACTTTACTGATCATCACAGCACTGATTACCACTGACATACAATTTATTGTCTGTTTCACTAAAACATAAGCCCTATGATAGTTTTATACATGGTTTTGTAAATTTCTGCTTCCTCAGTACCTAGATCAATGACTACCCAATGAATGTTTCTAACATGAATGAATCAGTAATGCATCAGCAATATATGATGGATGTTCAACAAATGTTCATTAATATCACTAGCCTAATACTCCAGGTTCTTATATAGATACTAAATATTTAATACTAGATGGACAGCTTATTACATTCAAAATCATAGTACCCAAATTGCATAGATCATTTAAGGCAAACAAGTTTTCAATACCTCTTAATGCCTGGATACAAAAAATCATAAAATGCTGGGGTCATAAACATAAATAAAGCACAGTTCCTGTATTCAAGGGAATTCACAACCTAGGGAAATAGATGAGATATGTGCATATATATTCCAAGCTGTTATATTTATAACTTAGTTGTTGGCAACCATCTTATTTTTTTTTATTCTGGGGCCTCCACCTAATTATAATTCCCCACCAAGGGCTATTTTATTTGCCACATAAACTCCTTACATAAAGCAAATTAAAATTCTTATTCCCTGCATACCAAGCCAGTGATTTCTGCTTACTTAGAGCCAGAGTTCTTTAAATATAAAATAAATAGGTTGTTGTCCTGAGTGCTTGAATCTGGATATTTTTGTTCTCAGTCCTTGTTATTAGGCCAAATCTTTCAAAGTACATTTTGGAAATAAGACAAAACATAGGTAACATTTTACTTAAAAGCCATCTGAACCATGTGCTTACACAGAAATAAGTATAAAACTATCTAGTTTCTACTCCAACTCACCCACCTCTAAAGACAACATTTATTATAATGCAAACTGCCACTGTTGAGATACATCTTTTCATCTTTATAAAGTGAAAATCACTAAGTATTCATTTTGTAAAATGCAGTATCTCTGTCCCAGCCATTTAGGTAGTACCAGTGCTAGGCTGGTAACACTGCTATATTTACTGTAACTGAATTTCTGTAGAATAGCAAGCTGTTAGGACTATTAAGTGCCCAATCAGAAACTTCCCATATGTCTCAATTAAAATGTATCCAGCTACACAGGATAAATAAATGTGCATGAAACACTAAGATTTTGCTGTCAAATGAATAATTTTAAAAGTCGCTTTATGAAAAATATGTACCTATGTATTTTATTCTTCCAAACTGTTCATGATTATATGACTTACCCTCTTGAAGTAAAGCCAATTTAAGACTAGTTGGGTTATAGGCTTATCTTTTATTAATTGTTCTTAATGAACTTTAAACATTATATATGTTGGAATACATTTACATGATAATTATGACTCATGACAGTACTGCCACATATGTACTGAATTGAAATTGTAAATTATATTTATCTGATAATGTTTAGGGTTGGTTTGGTTGCCTTAGGGAGGAAAACAAATGAACCATGTGCAGCAAATGTATTTTTCACTGTTTGAAGTTTAGTTTTTAAAATCATTTATTTTTCCACCGGTTTTGAATCTTCATTCTTATTTATTTTCCAAAGAAAGAGAATTTTCTGCTGACCAAATACCAATTTATACAGATTGGATATAACTGTGAATGCGGGGGTGAGCCTGTGTGTATACACAGGCTTTCAGTTTTTAGGTTCGTTACTATTTCTAATTTACAAATAAATCTATTGTTTTTAGTATTGTACATGGAAGCATGTTCATGTATATTTAATAGCTGCATGTAAAGTGAGTATAATAGATTTCTCTAACATTAAGTTTACTGAAGAATTTGTTATGTTCTTTTCGAAAAAGAAATGACTGCCACATTTATAGATGTCATTGCTATAGTACAACAAAAATATATTAAAATAAAATTCACAACCTTAGTGGTCACAATCACTGTATATAAAAATTAGAATTCTTTTGCTATTTTATTTGTGCAGGAACTAAAAACATAGGCATTTAGAGACACTTGATGGAAATGTGTTCACAGAGGCATTGTTTTTTTCAGTCTACAGATTAATGTTTCATATTTTAATCATAAATATCTCTAACCTAATGCTATTTAATTTGAGAAGTAATTGGCATATGGTTGTACTTTTAAATTCTAGCAATCTCAAAGTTACAAGAATATCAAAATATTTGTGTGGGACAGTTTCTTAGTTCTATATAAGCATTTCCTCATTTAGGAGTTTTACTCTCATCAATCAGAAGTGAATTTTGGTCTATTATATAATCTGAGAAAAAAGGTCTTGCATGTCTGATGCCACTCATTGGAATTCTTCAGTGCTGTGTTTTTTAAACTTTTACAGGATTTTTTTTTTCTTTTATCCTCAAATTAATCTTGAACTCAGAAAAATGTACATTTTGGTCAGGGAGTATCCTGTTTTGAAAATGAATGTGTGCCTCCCCAAATACCTCCTTTGACCACTTGACTATTTTCTCTAACATTGGCGAGAACCATAATTTATTGTTTTTCCCTTTATGATTAGTTTATCAATATCTACTTAATTTTATGTGTTTAGATATACTTAACGCACTTATGTTAAGAATGTATTGTGTGCCTGCTGTGTGCCAGTTTCTAAGGCACTGGGTATTGTATATTAGCAAATATGTAATTCTCTTGTGGAATTTGAAATCAAGTAAAGAAAGGCAGGTGAGGAGGTAAATGAGGGGCAGTGCTAGAGACAAGAGGAAGGAGAAGGGGAAGTGTAGCATATGTTCCTTAGACTGGGTCATCAGGATCATTTTTTTTTGAGCAGATAATATTTAAATGATAACCATAAAGATTGCTGTTGCCAGATCTATGCAAAAAGCAAAAGAAATGCAACTCCAAGCAGAAAGAAGAGCAGGAGTGGGAAAGGTCATGAAACAGGAAAGAATGCATTTACTTTCTACTTTTTTGCCCTCAAATAAAACCTCACTATGAGTAAAAAACACAGTGATTTCATGCACCATTGCCCCCAGCATGGTGTCCATTATAGAAAAGGCATTTAATAAGAATTTGTTAAACGAAATTTAAATAAACTGGGAAATACTTCAAAGCTCATCACCGTAACTACTTCCTTTAACATTTGAGGAGAATAGAAATTTTTAGATTTTGGAAAATTTACTTATGATAAGTGCCCTTGTTATTGTTTTAATTTTGGACCTTGAGTTGCGGAAAATATTTTAATTGTCAAAATTGTTGTACTGGTCTGTAAAATAACTTCTTTTATACATGAACTTATATATATTTATTGACATATACTTACTAATCTAAACATTTTACATCATTCTCCTTCGTATTAGCAATCATTTTAATGTTTTATTTGTGTATCAGTCTTTCTTATATTATTGTAGATTATGGATTATTGTTTTGAAATTGATTTTTATTTTCATGGATAGCACACTGCTACAGAACTCATTCTGCTTCTTCTTTTACAAACTCAAGTCTATATTTTAAACAGATATATTGGGGATGTACATTACCAAACCAGGTTTGTTTGCCCAACACACAGGAAGCCAAATGCTGGGGGGTGAGATTTGCAGCAGAGAAATGGTTTATTCTCAAGGCAGCCAAGTGAGGGGTAGAGAGAACAAATCTCAAATCCACGTCCCTGAATGTGAAGGGGCTTGGGGTATTTGTGGGATAAAGCTGAGGTATGGGGAGCATGGGGAAAGGTAATTAGAGACAAGAAAAAGGTGAGATAATCATCTTTCTGTGAAAGTGCCATTAAGCTACAGGCTTCTTCATGGGGCGTGGTCAGAAACTGGTGGCATTAGCATGTTCTGAGGGGAGAGTTTTGGCCCTCTGACATTGAAAGGTCACAGATCAGACACTGGTGTGTGCCCAGTTGGAGGGTGGGTGGTCCCAACCAGTCTTAACTGGCTCGAAATTGAACTGGACGCAAGGTCCTGAAAAACAACTCAGGCAAACATCTTATTGTATAAGCTGCATGAAGCATGGAGGACATGCAAATTTTTGTAAAAACAGTTAAAACGAGCTTGATCAGTGAAGGCAGTTTACAGTTCTTCATTTATTAAGCAGTTTATAGGTTAACAGATCTAAGTGATGCCTACCCTTGGTTTCAGTATTGTTGACATATGACAACAAACTGCATATATTAAAAGTATACAACTGAATGAGCTTATCTATCAACCCCAAAGCTTCCTTGAGTGCCATTGTAATTAATTATTTTCTATTAATTCTCCCATTTCTAGGCATCCATCTGCTTTCTGTCATAGTGGATTAATTTGCATTTTCTAGAATTTTATTTAAGTGGAATCACACAGTATGAACTCATGTCTTCCTGACTACTTTTACTCAGCATAATTCTTTTGAAATGCACACATATTGTTGCATACATCTGTAGTTTATTCCTTTCATTGGTAGCAATATTAAATTGTATGAACATCCCCATTTTTTCATCTATTCAACTATTGGTGGTCATTTTAGTTATTTCCAGTTTTTATTAATACAAATAAGTTTGCATGTGTACAAATGTTTTTATTTTTCTCCAATAATTACTTTGACATAAAACAGCTGGGTTGTATGTTAGATACATGCTTAAATTTGTAAGAATCTTTCAAACTGTTTTTTTCCAAATGGGTGTACCTATTACAATCTTACAAGCAGTGTATGTGAACTCTGGATTCTCCAAATCCTTCCCCTAACATGTTACGGTTGGTCAATCTTTTAAATTTTATCTCTTCGTTGTGTGTTTGTAGTCAGATTGCATTATAGATTTAATTTCAATTTCCTTAATGTCTGACAATGTTAATTAACATCTTGTAATTTTTTTTTTTAAATTCAAGCGTCTTCTTTACCAAAGTGTCCATCTGAATCTACAGCTTTTTAAAATTTTGCTAATTTTGAAAAATTTGGTCTGTTTGTCTTCTTATAATTGGGTGAAAGTTTTCTGCACATGCTAGTTACAAGTCTTTGTTGGACATATGTTCTGAGAATATTGTTTTGACTGTCTATTGTCATTTGATATCATTCATTATTTCATTTTTCATTATCTTAGCAGTGTATTTTGAGGAACAAAGTTACATTTTTATGAAGTCAAATTTATTAATTTTCCTTGTCTTGTTTTTGAGTAATAATTAAGAAATATTTTCCAGACCCAAGATCATTATGATATTCTCCTGTTTAACTTATAGAAGTTTTAGCATTTTACTTCTAGTATTTATTTCTATCATTTATTTCAATTTAATTTTGAATTTGGTATAAGGAAAAGGTAAGGTTCACTACTTAGCTTATGGCTATTCAATTTTTCCAGGACAATGTGTTTTAAGTTTATTCTTTCATCATTGAATTGCCTTGGTAAGACTATTGAAAATTAACTGACAGTATAATTGTGGGTTTACTTTTAGACTTATTTGGTTCACTGTTAAAGTACATGTCTATGTTTACCAAAAACCCACTGTTTTGAAACTAGCTTTATAAGTCGTCTTGAAATCTGGTAATATAAGTCCTCCACTATTTTGCTTTTTTTTCAAAGTTGTTTTGGCTATTGTAGTTCTTTTTAATTCTATACAATTTGAGAATTAACTTCTCAATTTCTGCAAAATAAATAAATAAATAAATAAATAAATAAATTCTGTGTCTCTTATAACCTGGAATGTCTCTCAGTATATCCAAAGCCAGCTCACACCCAGACAAGTGGCAGGGTAGGAGAGCACTGTCAGTCTCTTCTCACCTATGTGTTGCTTGCTTTTCTTCATTTTGTAATTCAGTTCACCAAGATCTTCTTGGATCCAATGTTCTTTGCTAGTTCCACAGAAAACTATGGTTTTTGTTTCATTGTAGTTTTGGCTACCACATGAAAGCAGGTGTCTTATGCAACTGTAGAAGCCTCTGGGCCCATACGGTTTTACTCTTTTAATACCTATTTGCTTAGACAATTTTTTTTATTATTTCATGTGTCACTTTTAACAATTTATATTTTTTTCAGAAATGTTTCCACTTTTCCCAAATATTCAAGTTGACTAATACATACAGGAAATCTTCATTTTGCATGTTTCTGATATGTACAAATTTTACTTAGCAAGGCTTAGTGATATAACACTAGTCCCCCAACCACATGGTTCAAATTTCAGTTACTATGGTTTATTAACTTTGAGTAGTCACATAAAGAATGAACTTTGCTGCTAGCTCTTCAATTTATATATCACTAGATAAATAACAGATGTCTATCATAATTAGTGAACAATCATCAATTGTGTCCAAGTCTGTCAGTGATTGGTGACTGTATATTCATTACTTTCTCAAACAGACAGTAAAGGAGGTAGTTGTGTTGTCTCCTTGGTTCTCAGGAATAAACCTAAATGACATTTCACAAAACAGATAATCAAAAGAGGGAGTTGGCCAAAAAAGACAGAAGTGCAGCAAAAACATGGAAAATGATAATGCGAAAAGTGAAATTTGAATTCAATCTAAATGGAGTTTCTATAAAAGAAATTGCTGACTTTGGGAATATTGACACTGTCACCATTCCAGAAACTAGATATGAAGACACAGGGACCTAATGAAGGTTAAATTTCTTGACATAATTGAGAAAAATTATTATGGCTACAGGGACAAAAATGTCTTAGAAGAGTCACCATAGAAAACTTCATACTTAAAGAAACTCTCAGAGATGGTTCACAATATCGAAAATGCAAAGGGTAAAATGTTGGAAGCTGATCCAAACTTGTAAGTGAGCATGAAAATTTGCTAAAGTGTAGAAAAAAATGTTCCCCTATATCACAGTTTGTACAATGAGAATTAGAAGGTAAGCAATAATCAGAATACTTTTCATAGCTTTTCCCAAATTTTCTCAATGCTTACAATATTTGAAATTATAGTGTACTAAAATATATTAAATTTTCTAGTTTTACATTTTTCTATACAATTTATAATTGACCATATGAGAGTTTTAAATGTTTTAACAATACTTTGAAAGGTCATAGGATGATTGTAAATTTCCCCACTGATTATTAAAATTACTTTGCATGGTTTCAGCTTGCAGTCATATTTATGGTCCTGTATATTGTGCAAAGTAAGCATTGTTGGTATTTTTTCAACACAACCTTTTATACTTTTAAATCTCTGTTGTCTGTAGCTATTTATTGTTTTTTATGTATTTCAATTTTTGCATCTTTTTATTCTGATAATTATTTTCAGCTGTCTAGCTTTTAATTTGTAAATAATTAATGGTTTTGTTTATAGTCTATTTTTCTTGTTTCAAATTTCCATGATTATTTCCATTTCTTTTCATTTTTTTCTTTTTCCCTCCTCTTTGGGTTTGAACTACTACTCTTTTGACAAAGTTTTAAAATTACTTGTAAAACTCATTTGCTTTCAGTTTTTCTTATTTTGTAAAAAAGCACCTACCAAAATGCCTTTCACCTAGAAGAAACTTAATGAATACATTTTCAGATGTTAACTAAATTAATAAATATCTCCATGCTCTTTGCTTATTCCTTCTTTTTTTTTTAACTGAAGTGAGCTGAAACTCTCAAAGTTGAGCATCTTTATAGAGTCCTGGTGAGTCTTAAGAAAAGTTGGGAGGGGGCTTCCCTGGTGGCGCAGTGGTTGAGAGTCCGCCTGCCGATGCAGGGGACATTGGTTCGTGCTCCGGTCTGGGAAGATCCCACATGCCGCGAAGCGGCTGGGCCTGTGAGCCATGGCCGCTGAGGCTGTGCGTCCGGAGCCTGTGCTCCGCAATGGGAGAGGCCACAGCAGTGAGAGGCCCACGTACCGCAAAAAAAAAAAAAAAAGAAAAGTTGGGAGGTATTTTTCACTCATGCCTGCGACACTAACTGTATAATATTGAGACAATCACACAACCTTTTGGATCTCAGAATTTTTGCAAATCTAATGGAAGTGATTTGATAGTATAATCTCTTTCCCTCTGAAATGACATGTTCAGTTTGGGGTCAAGAACTATGCTACATTATTTAACCATAACTAAAGTTTTCAGAGTTACACAGTAGTCTTAATTCCTCTGAAACATACAGCTGATCCCTTAGATTTTTATTCTCGATTCAAATACATACATCAGCATCTTTAATTTTCCCTTTATGTCTACATACATTAGAAAAGTGCTGTGAAATTAAATGTACTCTCCTTAACAAGTTTGCAGTCAGGATTTCATAGAAGAAATAGAAACCACTTTAGGTATTTCATATGAAAGGAATTCAATACAGGGGACTTAAAAGTACTAGAAGTTTAGATAGAGGAAGTCAGAATCACCAAGGTGCACTTCACAGGTGAGGATGCTCCTTCTGTTGCCGTGTTAAGTACAGCAGCTCTGCCTCCAGATATCCTCAGAGGCTACAATGCTGAGTCTGGATGCCTTGAGCACTCACTTCTGGCTTTGTTACTTGCTAAAACAGCAGCAAGGGATGCCCCTGCTATATCTCTGTCTCCTGTAAGTAAACAAATGATTTCATTCATTCATTTCCAGAACCTTAGCTCCAATAGACACTAAGAAACGTAGTTTTTATATTCCCCAACTTCTCTAAATAGCAAAAAACAGAACGATAAAATTTAATATATCTACTACACAGTTATATCTAACAAGATTGTCAAATAAACAGACGTCTTAGGTGGAGGCTTTATTCTATTGTATATTGCTAATTTGTTTGACAATCTCAGCAGGCATCTTTTTACAAAAAACAAAATATTTCTGAAGGAAACTAGCAGTGAGAAAATACAGCCTTAGTGAATAGATTAATATATCAAGCTTAAAATATACATATATATGTGTGTATATATATATATATATATATACACACACAAATTTTACAGATCAGTGTGCTTTTCAGACGATTGACAGGCAGTGGATTTAAGCTCAAGTGTAATATTTTATAGTTATCCATAAAACTCTAGTGGCTGGATGCAGCTCAGAATCTAGTACTTAGAGCTTGTATCAATAGAAATATCACTGAAAGGATTTTTGCTGGATCTTACTTTAACTCACCTAATATGATTAGAATTTGAAAGGGAAGATTTGTAATTTTCTCAACTAGATTGGTTATTTATAGTAGTGTTTTTTAAAAAACACACACACACAAAGCCTTAAACATAATCTGAATAATCAGTGAGCATTATGTTTTGGGTTTTTGGAACTGGGAGCATAGCCAACTTGGGTGGAATTTTAATTACTGCTTTGCTACTTTTACTGTTTAAGCAAATTTTTCATAAAAAGAGCTGGATTGACAGTCTCTGAGATCAAAGTCCTCTCTTTTATCAACTGAACAGACACAGCACAGGGAGTAAAAATTTCCCATCTGCCCAAACCACTGCTCTGGAGATTTTACCTATAAAGGATAAGAGGATATTTCAAGCTTTGCTTCTGTATTTTTCCTGAGAGGATTCCTCATTCAGTGGCACTCACACAGGCAAAAATGTTTTTCGAATTAACAGTGCTACATAGATTTCATTTGCTTTGGGCATTCTTTCCACTACTACTTAACATATCATATTTGGAAATTATTTTAGGATCAACTGTATATTTTAAAATTAATAATATGTTTGTAAGCTTGTATTTCCATTTGGCTAATAAATTGAGTAAAAAAATTAAGTTACTTCTCTAAAATCAGAGGCAAATTAACTGTAGTGCTTGAGTAAATATTCATAGATTCTGATCATATAATGCAACAGTAAGTAAGAGAATTGGCAATGGATTTGTAGGATCTTATCATACTTATTCACCACATTTAATCTGATGATCAAAACCACTATAATAAGAGCCTGACTGAAGGTGAATCAGAAAAGAAACTAACATTCAAAGATCTAAAGAACCATGTTATATATTTTATGTATATTATACTGTATTATTTAACAAACACGTGAAATATCTTATTTTGTAATTTTTTAAGAAGCACATTTCTGAAATTAGAGTGTATTTTATTACTGATGACTCATCACAATTAATTAGTAGCATTTACTCTTTCTCAGTGGTGAGGAAAGCATCACTTACAATACACAGTGTTTTAGATTAGATGAAATATGACTACCACTACTTTCACTTTATAGATGAGGAAAATGAGGATTAGAGAAGGGAAGCAAGGTTTTTCAAGTAATTTCTACAAATTAATAAATCACATGGCCTGAATCTGAATCTAGGTTAATCTAATTCTGAGTCTCTCCTTATACAAACATGTTTCAACACACTGAATGTGACAAAAAAGGCAAAATAGAATTGGAGAAATTCAAAAGATGTATAATTACCTTCCTAATATGCTACAGATAAGCTGCCTGAGGTCAGGCAAAAAGATTGATATTTTTAAGTTTGAGATGTGGTCAAAATTTACATAATCATTAAAGATATATATATATATATATATATATATATATGAATAGATTTGAAGAGATTTGCTCCTTTAATCAGGGTATATTAGAGTAAGAGTCAGGGTTCACCAGATAGTGATAATTATTTCAGGAGAAAGTTTAGACTATGATTTTTCAGCATTTATAATATACATAGATATTGATGTCCTGAAAAAATAGTTTAGAGGTGATGGTGATATCCTTTGTTAAGTCTTCTGTACATGTCAGAGCGATTCTGTGAAATTTCAAAGATACAATACAGCAAGTGCTAGTTATACAGTGAGGCAGGATGTATGATAGTGAGCACAAGAGATGCAAGTCATCCTAGATTCTATACAATGAAAATCAAATTCAAATATTATTTCTACTCTAAGGAATAATACTAGAAGAGGTAGTGCATTGGGTACAATTATGCAAGGACAGAAGCCTGAGAACACCCATATTTTATTATTTGTAAAACTCTCTGATTCATGCTGTCCCAATTGGAAGGTCATCTCCATGAAGGGAGGGATAGTGCCAGTTGTTTTAATCCCCGTTGTGACTTTATAATTCCCACTGTAACTCTAGCTCCTAGCAGAATGCCTGTCAGAGTCATTACTCAGTTTAGCTACCAATGGATTAATTAAGAGAGATAATTTTGAAACTAGTATTAAGCATATAAAGAGCAACCACTCCCAGGATACAAAGTACTAGGTACAAACAATTTGCATCATTCTTTGAAACAATTGACCCACTTGAGCAGTTCTGTAAGATGACAGAGACTTTAACAGTGCAAGTCTCAATGGCATTGAAGGCACCCATGGTTTAAACCTAAGGTTTAAATGTGGAATAGGTTCAGCTGAGATAAATACATATCTTAAATAAGTTCTATTCAACTAATATTCACTGAACTCCTAAAGAGTGTGGCAAGCACTTTGCAAGGTTTTGATACAGAGTGTACACAAAATCATACACAACACATACACACACCAAATATAAACTTTAAAGTCTAGTGAGGATCACAGATTAGTTAAATAAACACTCTGTGACTTAATTTTTTTTCCCGATCGTGGATTTAGGGAGCTGAGCTGGGGCATCCCATCTGCTGCTTCTGCTTTTCCAGCAGCTAAGTGTCCACCTAGGCAGGGTGGGGGGGTGTGGGGTAAGGTTGGCTGTGAAATGCAGATTTGGGGTGATGGAGGGAGCTGGTAAGGCAGGGGGACAAACAGGGGCCTGGGACATGGAGGATTGCTGGGTAACACGGAGGTCCCTTCCAGCTGGTGACCAGGAATGCCCAGAGGCACTGAGGCTGCTACATGAACCCTCACCCCCTTCCCCGAATTCCAAGGAGCTTGCCCACAGCCAGTGGAGATGTGGGTTGGCCAATGACACACTAAGGCCCATGCAGGGCCCCTCCCCATTGTCTCTAACTCCTGTTTAAGCCTAGGAGCCCAGGGACAGATGGAAGGGCCACTCTCCTCCTTCCTTCTACTGGGGCTCAGTCCTGTGGCCAGAAGCTCGTCCAGGCAGGCCTGTGATGTGAGTCCTGAGCATTTGGTGGTTGATGTTTGTAGCTGCGCCCAGGGCAGCAGGGCTGTGTGGTGGGCAGGATGGCTCAAGACCTGAGAAGGCCCAAGGTTTGGAGTCCTCCTGAGGTGGGGTGGGGTGGTAGTGGGAAATTGGAAGGGATTCAGACATACAGGTCCAAGGTGGGAAGGGGGGCCAGCCTGGGGCTCAGAGCTGCTGGGAGTTCACCCCCTCATAGGTGTCCTAGTGCTGAAAGACCACTCTTCATCAGCTCTTCTGACTCTGAGAGTCCTCGGATATTGTAAAATTAGGGGATGAGCTCAGACTTCTCTTGCTCCATCTTGTACAGAAATGGCTGGCATGAAGACCTGCCTGGCATCCTGGAAGTCACCACTGTGCACAAAGCACACCTGCCTCCTAGGTGAGACCAGGGTGAGGTGCCCATCCACCAGGAGCTTCACCTTGTTCTATCTGTTACCTAGGTCAGGTGACACAGGAGTATGTTTAATACAGGAAAATTAACCTTATAAGTAAACCAAGTATATATATATATTTTTTTTTTCCTCTCTCTCTAGTGATTTTAAGGTGTGCCCTAAAACAGGGCCAAATAGCAGGAGGTGAGTGGGCAGACAAGTGAGCAAGCTTCATCTGCTGCTCTCCATTGCTCTGCATTGCTCAAATTACCTCCTGAACTACGCTGGTATTACCACCTGAACCATTCCATCCCCTACAAAATTTCTATTCCATGAAACCGGCCCTTGGCGCCAAAAAGTTGGGGACCACTGCTCTAAAAAGGTATGTTCCTGAAGCATTCTGAAGGATATTTTCACTGGATATAGAGTTGTGGGTTGACAGTTTTTTTCTTCTAGCACTTGAAAATTCTTGTACCACTTCTTTCTGACCTACATTGTTTCTTATGAATGATACCATGTTTCTAATGGTTTTTCTTCTATAAGATGACATTTTTTACTGGGTGCTTTCCAGATTTTTTTACTTTGTCTTTAGTTTTCAGAAGTTTAATTATAATACCTATTAGCATGGATTCCTTTGGGTTTACCCAGTTTAAGGACCATTTAGCTTGTTAGACCTGTAGGTTTGCATATCATGCCACATTTGAGATGTTTTCAGCTATTATTTTGGGTGCTTTTTCAGCCCTGCATGTTTTCTCCTCTCCTTCTTGGACCTTGAAGACATAAATGTTAGATATTTTGTTGCATTTCCACAGGTCTCTAAGACTTTGCTCATTTTTTTTTCTTTTTATTATTTTAGTGTATTTACTCGCTCTTGTTCAGACTGGATATTATCTATTATTCAGTCTTCCACTCACTTTCCTCTGTTTCTGTCCTCTGTCTCCTCTATTCTGGTGATGAACCTGTCTACTGAGGTTTTTTTTGTTGTTGTATTTTTGAGTTTTGAAGTTTCCATTTGCTTCTACTTTATATTTTCTATGTCTTTGATGAGACTATTGCAGAGGCTTTCTACTTTTTCATTTGTTTCCATCGTATTTGTAATTGCTAATTGAAGCATTTTTATCATGGTTGTTAAAAATCTAATTTTAAATTGGATTGAGGTTTTAAATTAGATTTAACACCTGTGTCATCTTGATGTTGGCATCTGTTGATTGATTTTCTCATTCAAATTGAGATTTTCCTGGTTCTTGGTATGACAAGAGATTTTTCAAGTGAATCCTGGCCATTTTTTAATTTTATCTGAGACTCTGGATCTTATTTAAATCTTCTATTTTAGCTTTCTTTCTTTGACAATGCTGTGGCAGGATAAAGAGGGATATGACCTCATTACTGTCAGGTGAATGTAGAAGTCTGGGTTTCCTACTCAGCCTCTGTTGACATCTGAAATGGGGAGAGGGAGTTTCTGATTAGTGCTGAAGAGAGGGCTGGAAGTCCATGCCACCACCATGATCTCCACTGATACTGCTGTGGGCAAGCTCATTATGAGCTTTCAGGGATGAAATTGCTAACACCCTACTTGGCTTTTCTCACACCATCCATGCAAGGATATTGGTATGCCTTGCTCCAGGCTCCTAGGGTGGAAATCTGGGTTCTTCCCTCAGCCTTTTCTAGTGTGATGCATGTGGGGCTAGTTTTTTGTGTTTTATTGGGACAGTTCCTCAGGTCCTGAGTTCCCTTGATGGTCTGCCTTATTTTTTTCTGCTGTATTTTTATTTTGTTTTATTATAATCCCTATTGTTTTTAGTTGTACTTAGCAGGAGGAATAGTGAAAATTATACTGCATCTTCCCAGCAGTGGACGATGGAGTATATTATGATTGTGATTGTATGATAATGATGATGATGATTTTGGGTTTTTCTCTCTCATTTAATGCTTTTTGAGTTATTTCCCAATTTGATGAATTACTTGTGATGCTCTAAGCTTATTTTTTTCCTATTTCTTGACTGTATTTTTAACTTGGTAATTTCTTATTTACAGCTTTTTTGACCTTTGGTGGAATTAAAGTACTTTGGAAATGTCCATTTTTCTAGGTTATTGATTGAACCTTTTGATAGTTTAGAATATATTTCTACTATATACTTTCAAAACTATTTTATATGCTATGTTATTGTACATGATGCCTTTTATTTTTGAGAGAGCTTTTTTTAAACTTTATTTCAAATACTTTATATAACTATTTGGGATTTTGTTTTCATGATAATCTCTTACATTTTATTTTTTATTTGCTAATTTAGAAATATTTTTGTCTACAGTGTTTTGTTTGAATGTAAAGGCAGAAGAAGCACTGTCATGGAAGTTAGGAGAACCAAGTTCTGATTTCAATTTTGCCACCAATTCAATATCATAATATCTGTCATGAGCAAATCCTCACACCTTATCTAGTCTCTAGCATCTTTACCTTTAAATGATGTGTCTAAACTCAATGATCACTAAGATTACATGAAGATCCAAGATTCTACAGTTTCATGAATCAATCGTCATTGTCTGTGGTCTATTTATTTGACCTCATGAGTATACTCACTTTTGACAAGAAAACCTTCAGACAATAAAGTTGTTTGACCTAAAATGACAGCAAAATGACAAAGCAAAATTATTTTAGAAGCCTAAGAAATTCTGCTTTAACTGTGTTTCTGAATCATGTAAAAAAATCAGAGATCTATTAACTGCAACAGTTTCTTATAGAATGTTTCCGACTGCCTTTGTCAGGTTTATAGTCAGTTTTCATTGTGGAACTTCCTTTGACATATATATATATATATATTTAATATTACTTTAAATATTTTTATTATTTAAGAACAGCTATTTAAGTGGTTGTATTTGAAGCATTATGTTTTTACAACTTTTGATATACCATGGAGAGGTTTCTTCCAACCCAGCTCATGTTTTCATCACTGCCAGGTACAATGAATCAATCTATTTGAAATCCCAGTTATCAGATTCCCTCACTTAGGTCTTAGCTATGCCCAAATGTTTTTATTCTAATTTTCCTTTTCTTCTCTGATATGGGAGTAGATACCAAGAGTAGTCAATTTGTTATCTCATCATATTTACTTTGTTGTCTAGAATAATTATATCTGTTTTTGAAGAGAATACATCTGTTTATCACAAATTTTAAAAAGAATTAAATTAGCTTAAGAAAAGCAATATACTTGTGTGATTTCATATCATTAGATCATATTTAGGAACCTTTGGCCAGTACCTCCTGCCCCTTCATATATTATAAATGAAAAAAATGCAAACTAATCTTTAAACTACTGGGCAAAATTGATGGATTTAACTTTTATTTACACATATGCTTTCTGTGCAAGTTTGGCATAATTAAATTATTTTTGAATTCAATAAAGAGACTTTCAGTGAAATTTTATTTTATTAATTTAACACATAGTAATTTATTACCTACTTTGTTTCAAGCTCTAAACCAGATGCTTTGGACACATTCAATGTAGGCATCATGTTGCCAAGAGTAAACAAAAAGGACACCTAAATTATGTGGATATCTCTGAGGGAGGCAGTGACAAGGAGAACCTTCCAGGGAGAGGTAAAATATAAGTTAACACTTGAAGAGTAAATTGGAATTATAGAAATAGGAAAAATAGGGGAGCAGGTGGTGAGCTCACAATTGTCACTTTCTTGTCTGTAGCAACACTTTCCTCATCAAGATCATGGGTGTCCGAAGTTTGGAGGACTTACTTTCCTCTTACTACATATCCCCAAACCACAGTTTCATCACTCTCCTAATAACTCCTCCTTCTATAAAATACCTAACATGAGGTATGCAAATCTCTCCCAAAAATATAAACCCCTCTAAAGCATGAGACCTTAAGAGACATTCCGTCTATCATCAGAGCACATGATTACACACCAAGAAGTCTAATCCATGAAGACAAGTTGCTCTGAAGAATGAAATCATTGCTCTTAGACTAATTAGCGATATGTTCTCCAGGAAGGGAACCACTCTTGAAAGGTTTATCATGTGGAGGAGCTACTCACAGGCTGGTCACAAAAAGTGATCCACTTCCAGATGCTACAAACACTCTTCCTTTTTCCCCAACAGTTTCTTCTCAAGTTACTGTTATTGAAAATGGTTTCATCTTCAATATTGTTCTCAGAATGGCCATAACCTTATTTTTTTTCCTTTTGTCTTTTATTAGAGAAAAAAAAAGGAACACATTTTACATGCTCTTTTTCTACAGGAATGGTTCTTTTAAGAGCTTTTCCCATCTCTTTGTTTTTGGTTCTGACTTGTCAGTTTCTCAGTAACTTCTTTTCTGTAAGCTGCCTCATTTACAGGATCTTGTAAATGTCAAGGACATCAACTACAGAATGCCTTTTAACTCCCTCAGAATCTCTTTCCTATAGTTGGTCCCTGATTGTTAAGCTGACTTTCCATTGATCTGTTTTTGCCTTTCTTTTAAACTCTCTCCTCTGCTAGTCACTACCTCTGTTTACCCACTCAGCTACTAACTCCCATTCTCTTTAAACTCCTTTTTATTTGGACTCATGCAGACTCTGCCATGCTCTCATGCTGTCTCTCAGCCTCTCAGAGCTTCAGATTATTGATCATTCAGCAGATCAGAAATTAAGCTGAAATTCCTCTACTTCTCTTCTGCTGTTATTCATGTTAGGTTTTAACTCTGCATTTCCAACCTTGTTTTACTTTATAGAAAGTATTTTCTACATTAATTGATAGATTATTCATAAGTAACTAGTATACTCAAAAAGAACCCATGGAGTTAAGGAGCTCAAATGGTCTTGAATATATCAGTGTATAATTTAAAGATGAGGAAACAGATTCAGAAATATTAAGTGATTTGAACTGGGTTTGAGTAATGAGTTAGTAAAAAACTAGGAAAACACATTAGATTTTCTAACTCCTGGTTTAGAGAGTTTTCCAGTTTACTATAATTAACATTATATATTTATTAATAGCCAGCATTATCTTATGATATAAGCATTTAAAACTTTTATATCTGTACTACTGAGCAGTCATTGTTCAAATAGAAAAATACTTTACTCAGATTTTGGTATTATTCTCCTAATGGTAGTCCTATGATAAAATGGAAACTATATTTTCATCCTCAAATGATATCTCAAAACCAGATGCTATTAATAGTAGGTTACTAATATTTGCACATGGTGATCTAAACTATTTTTCTTTTAATTTTATCTTTTCGTTCTTTTCCTCTCTTCAGAAACTAGAAAAGTCACTGATAATTTCCCTAAAATAGCACAAATGTTTTATTTCACAGTAATTTTCACAGTTTTTCTGTATTGCTAAGAAAAATCTTCTCAATCTTAAGCTCCTTGGCTTGCAAAATTGGTTCTAGAAATTTCCTAGCAGTGAAAGAGTAAATAATTTAAAAACATTAAAATATAGCTATATGGGTTCCAGTTGGTTTTCAGACACTGAAGTGCCCATGTTCTTGGATTCATTTAGCTTTTACCTTAAAGATCTAACCCAGGTTCAAATTCTAAGGCCAATACTGACTTAAAGGGAAAAAAGGGAATCACTAATAGGTATATTTCCTACTACAAAACTTTGATTTCCAGACCATTTTTACTAAAGATTTTTTTTCTTTTATTCTAACATCAATTCCCTATTTGTTTCCCAGTACTAATAAATGTCTATGTGTAACTATTTTCTTTTATAGATTATTTGCCTGTCAATATCTCTAGGACTGATTTCCTGAATCATTCTAGCAAATTTGTTAAGGTTTCAGTCACATCCCTTTGCTTCAGCTACCCCTAAGATTACAACTTTCTAGTCTGTATTTGAAATATTTCTGTGTGTGGAATATCATAATCTATACCTTCTGATGGAACTCTACGAAGATAATGGCATGGCCATTGACATTTACTATGCTCTGAAATAGTGTTCTATCCAAGAATAGACTTCCTACTAGGATATTTGATGGAACAACTCCTTGTAAGTTCCAAATACTAGCTCTTTTCATCTCCCCCATCTCTTTGAACTTAAATGGAATTGAACAATAACAGACTTGTCACAAAAATGTTCCATGTAATTTTAAATTATGCATTTTACAAAAGTATTATTTTAAACTTTATTTTCCTTTTTATGGCCAACCTGGCTTTGGAATAATTAAAAATATAATTTAGTCTGTTTTAAAAGGGAGATTGATCCATTCAGGCAAATCTCTTAAAAGTAACCTATGTTTATATAACAATATTTGCATTTATTAATACCATTGTTAGAATATTATGTCATTTTTATAGATGTAGAATTTCTTCTTCATTAGGGATTAATAGTTACAGAATCATGAATAATGAATTGAAACTCACAATTGTAATTTCAAATAAAAATTGTGGTTTGGCATCAATTATGAACTTACAAATAACAGAAAAGAACAAGTTATATCTTATTCTCTGTTTTGTTTTTATTTATTTACTTACTTTTTAACATTTTTATTGGAGTATAATTGCTTTACAATGGTGTGATAGTTTCTGCTTTATAACAAAGTGAATCAGTTATACATATACATATATCCACATATCTCTTCCCTCTCACATCTCCCTCCCTTCCACCCTCCCTATCCCACCCTTCTAGATGGTCACAAAGCACCGAGCTGATCTCCCTGTGCTATGCGACTGCTTCCTACCAGCTATCTATTTTATATTTGGTAGTGTATATATGCCCATCTATACACTACCACTCTATCACTTTGTGTAAGCTTATCCTTCCCCCTCCCCACGTCATCAAGTCCATTCTCTAGTAGGTCTGCATCTTTATTCCCATCTTGCCCCTAGGTTCTTCATGACAACATTTTTTTTTTTTTTTTAGATTCCATATATTTGTGTTAGCATACAGTATTTGTTTTTCTCTTTTTGACTTACTTCATTCTGTATGACAGGCTCTAGGTCCATCCACCTCACTACAAATAACTCAATTTTGTTTCTTTTTATGGCTGAGTAATATTCCATTGTATATATGTGCCACATCTTCTTTATCCATTCATCTGTTGATGGACATTTAGGTTGCTTCCATGTCCTGGCTATTGTAAATAGAGCTGCAATGAACATTGTGGTACATGTCTCTTCTTGAATTATGGTTTTCTCAGGGTATATGCCCAGTAATGGGATTTCTGGGTCATATGGTAGTTCTATTTTTAGTTTTTTAGGGACCTGTATACTGTTCTCCACAGTGGCTGTATCAGTCAGGGTTCCCTTTTCTCCACACCCTCTCCAGCATTTATTGTTTGTAGATTTTTTGGTGATGGCTATTCTGACCGATGTGAGATGATATAGCATTGTAGTTTTGATTTGCATTTCTCTAATGATTAATGATGTTGAGCATTCTTTCATGTGTTTATTGGCAATCTGTATATCTTTGGAGAAATGTCTATTTAGGTCTTCTGCCCATTTTCAGATTGAGTTGTTTTTTGGTTTTTGTTTTTTTTTTTTGATACTGAGCTGCATGAGCTGCTTGTAAATTTTGGAGATTAATCCTATGTTATTTGCGTCATTGGCAAATATTTTCTCCCATTCTGAGGGTTGTCTTTTCGTCTTGCTTATGGTTTCCTTTGCTGTGCAAAAGCTCTGAACTTTCATTAGGTCCCATTTGTTTATTTCTGGTTTTATTTCCATTTCTCTAGGAGGTGGGTCAGAAAGGCTCTTGCTGTGATTCATGTAATAGAGTGTTCTGCCTATGTTTTCCTCTAAGAGTTTGATAGTGTTTGGCCTTACATTTAGGTCTCCAATCCATTTTGAGTTTATTTGTGTATGATGTTAGGGAGTGTTCTAATTTCATTCTTTTATGTGTAGTTGTTCAATTTTCCCAGGACCACTTATTGAAGAGGCTGTTTTTTCTCCATTGTATATTCTTGCCTCTTTTATCAAAGAAAAGGTGACCATATGTGCATGGGTTTAGCTCTGGCTTTCTATCCTGTTCCATTGATCTATCTTTCTGTTTTTGTGCCAGTACCATACTGTCTTGATTACTGTAGCTTTGTAGTATAATATGAAGTCCAGGAGCCTGATTTCTCCAGCTCCATTTTTCTTTCTCAAGATTGCTTTGACTAATTGGAGTCTTTTGTGTTTCCATACACATTGTGAAAGTTTTTGTTCCAGTTCTGTGAAAAATGCCAGTGGTAGTTTGATATGGATTACATTGAATCTTTAGATTGCTTTGTGTAGTATAGTAATTTTCACAATGTTGATTCTTCCAATCCAGGAACATAGTATATCTCTCCATCTATTTGTATCATCTTTAATTTCTTTCATCAGTGTCTTATAATTTTCTGCATACAGGTCTTTTGTCTCCTTAGGTAGGTTTATTCCTAGGTGTTTTATTCTTTTTGTTGCAATGGTAAATGGGAGTTGTTTTTAAAATAACAAAATTTGTACAAAGATTTGTACAAAAGTGAAAAATATGAAGCAAAGTGCCCTCACTTATACATAAACAGTGAATGTTTCTCAGAGTCCCTCTACCATCATCATCAATATCGTCTGGGAACTGGTTACAAGTGTAAGTTTTCTGGCCCCACCCCAGAGCTAGTGAATTAAAGTCTGTTGCTGGGGCCTAGCACTCTGTTATAACAAGTTCTGCAGGTGAATCTTATCCAGTTAATTTGAGAACCAAAGTCTTAAATAATAAATCAGCTCTTAATGAGAAAGTAAGCTATTCTCAAAGAGTAAGTAAAAGTCAATAGAGATTTAATTGAGAATGTAAAATAGAGTTTACAGAAAAAACTAAAATCAGAGGGAAAAAGATGAGCTTATTTTCATTTTTCATGAAAAATCCTTTAGAAATTCCAAAATGTGTTTAGTTTTCTCTATTCCTTAGAAAGAACTAATAATTGTAATGAAATTCATGGTGGGAGTTTGAATTTTGGATCTCACATGAAAGTCTATGCTTGTTGAATACCATGACTTCAATCATTGGGTCAGATTATGCATAATTATCGATGGCCAGTTTTACTATTCATATGTAAATGTATGAATTTTCAAAATCATGCAAATGAATATTTAGCAATTGGCTCCTCAATGAAGAATTTGAAATGTGGTTTATTTTCTTGCTTTATTAGCAATGAATATATTAGCCCTGCTCTAATAAAACTCACATTTTCTCTCTCTGATTACTGAATGAGCTGTTCAAAAGGCAAAGATCAAGAGCTTTGCTTAGTAAACAAGAATCAAAAAAACTTACAGCAGGTGTTACTAGCCTGATATTCAAGTTTCATAGGGAGACAATTTAGAAACACATTGATGAAAGCAAGAATGTGGAAATTGTATGTTTAAATTTATTATCTTCTGTGCCTATTTTTGAAGAAACTCATAGACTTTTGATGATAATTTTTATAATTTGCCCTCGGTATTGTAACATAAATCTTTTAATCTAATTTAGGTCTGATATTGTCTTACTAGGTGCTGTGAAATCCACATAAAGGACAGATGTATTTAATTCAATGCCTTCTCACAAAAATCATTAAGAGCAATTAGTTGAGTTGACGATCAAATTGACAAAAGCCTCCATCATCAATGGAAGATATTGCAGTGTGGAGCACACTAGTATAGGAGTCTAATTTTTTATTCAGTAAACATTGGCCACTTTCTATAAGCTAGAGCATTGTTCTCAATGGTGTTCCCCATAAAGGCAACATAGGCATCACCTGTAAACTTATTAGAAATGATAACCCACAGATGTGCAACTCTAGTCCTACTGAATGCTGGTTGGGACCAGCATTCTGTGCTTATTAAAATTACCTGCAGATGGTTCCAATAAATATCAAAGTTTTAGAACCACTGTCCCAGAGCTAAGCATTATATTAGTTACCAAGTATACCCAGGTAGAAAGATAGAAAGAATGGGAGAAAGGGAGAGAAGGAGAGAAAGAATGAAAGATAGATGGATAGATGGATAGATAACAATTCAATTTCTACTCTCAACATAGTCAGTCAAGGAGAGGAGACAGCTAGATTGGCAATAAATGTCAGTTAATAGGCTTCAAGAAGCATACGTACCCCATTCTTCAAGGTTACTTTGGGACTAGTTAACAACTTAGAGCCAGCAGAGGAAGCTACACTTGAGTGAAAGTTTGTGAAGGGGATTGCTAAGTACATTTCAGGTAAGGCCCTATCTCTGTCTTTATACACTTCACTTCTCTCTTCTTTGTTTCCTCTAGTTTAGATTATTTTTCCATATTTGGTTTGGTAAATACATTATACTTGCTGATTATTTAGTACTGGAATCAGTGTTTGTCAATATTAGCAGAGTAATAAATATAATCAAAGGCAACTGGGTGGATATTTTTATGCTTTAAAAACATTAATTTATGAATCACTTCAATTTAGTTTAAAGTAGTAGTCTTTTTATTGAAGATATTAATTGTAATTTTGCTTTGTCAAATAAGAAAAGAGGCATGGAAAGATTATCAGGTTTTCTCTAGCTTTTAGGGCTAAGATTTAATACACATTCCCTCACCATGATCTCTAGCGTCTTCCCGTCATTCACATACATTCTTTTTTCAACACAACTGAAAATCAGCTTAAATTCACTGTTTGTTTTTTTTTTGTTGTTGTTGTTTTTTTTTTTGTGGTACGCAGGTCTCTCACTGTTGTGGCCTCTCCCATTGTGGAGCACAGGCTCCAGACGCACAAGCTCAGTGGCCATGGCTCACGGGCCCAGCCGCTCCATGGCATGTGGGATCTTCCCGGACTGGGGCATGAACCCGTGTCCCCTGCATCAGCAGGCAGACTCTCAACCACTCCGCCACCAGGGAAGCCCCTAAGGTTTTGACTAATGATGGAGAGTTTAGTCTCTATTTGTTTCATAAGAATGCAGTAAAAATAAAATATTACACACAAAAACATTTTGAAGTAAAAACAAGAATAAAATAATTTATCATTAAATAAAGATGGAGATAACATACTCATTCATACAGCTGAATATTTCTTTTTAGCAGTCAAACCAACATAAAGTATGTGGACTTTGTAGCCTAAATCTTAAATAGTTAAATCTTAAGAAGATTATTTAATTATCTTACAATGTTGAACAATTGACACGTCAAGGTAGATCCTAAGTTTATTATTATAAAGTCTTTAACTTTTTAATTTTTGAAATGAAATCCAGTTTATAAAAAAACTAAATATCTACAAAAGCCTAACAAATGTATTTCCCCATTGGTTCAAATTCAGGAATTCAAATAATTTTTACCTAAAGTACAAAGAAAGTTTATTTTTATATTCTTATTTTAGTATGAAGGAGTTATTAAGTTAATCATGTGTGATGTAAATATTTCTATATGCTCTTTAATATAATTTGCAATAATACTGATTAATGAATTGATTGCCCTCCTCTTTTCCCAATATATGTTGACACTAACTGCTTATTATATTAGATTATTTAAATTATACGGACAGAATGTGAGGTTCTAAATGGATTATTTATATTGTAGTAATCCATAATACCATTTTGTTACAATTAAAGGTTAGATGTCAGAGAATTGAAACAACATTTGAAAATTGAATGGTCTTCTCTAAATTCTTGAATGTCAACATCATGAATGCTTACTCAGCATTCATTTATTTGTTTCACTATATCATGTGTAGGTATTATATATATTGAATCAATATATGGATTTCATTTAAATATTTAGTTTAGGACTTTACATAAGTAGTAGCCAGTACTACTACTAATAGTAATATTGACCAGATACTAACTCAAAGAAGAGATGTTAAAATAGTTATTTTCAATGTTTGAAACAAAACCCCACTTATTTTGCATTATCTAAATATATTTTTTTGCTGTGACTTAAAATCACTGATATGTTTTCCTGAAATTTAAGATGTTTATAAAAATGATATTTTCACATTTAGAATAAAGCAAGAAATTGAAAATCAGTAAGTGCTTTTGAAGTAAAATATTGTCTTCCTATCAATGTGTATAAACATGTCATAGAGGAGTGTGTGTTTGTGTGTGTGTGTGTATAGAAAGTTGTTACCACCTCTAATTCTTGTTCAAAATTAATAAAATCTTGAGCATTTCCCATAAGTTTTTGGCCCCTAGCAAAACAATGTTATCCCTGACTTTTGCAATTCTGATATCTGAAGATAAACAATGAAAAGATTGCCAGTTTTTCACCATGAACTTGAAAATCTTGATAACTTTACCATTTTTTAAACTTAAATACATATTGTGTGGTTTTTGGGGGGGGGGGTTAATTTCAAGAATAAATCCTTTTAAAGCCTGGACTCATCCTTTTCTAAATGCATTCTGCCTAAGTGTTTCTTTTAAAGATACCATTAATTGACAAGGTACCATTAATTGACAAGGTACCATTAATCAATTTTGATGTATTAACTTTACATTATTTATATTACAAAGTAAAAAACAAAATTTAGTCTCATCAATAAGCTTAATTTCATTACTTCCTTACTGTAGTGAGTTGAATGATATCCCTTCAAAAGACAATGGAAATTTAAAATGTAACCAATTTGCTATTAGACTCTTTGCAGAGTCTTATAATTAATGTCTTATGCATGTATCCTTATAAGAGACAGAAAAGGAGAAGACACAGACACACAGAGGAGAAGTCCATGTGAAAATGGAGGAAGAGATTGGAGTGATGCATCTACAAGTCAAGAAAGGCCAGGGATTGCCAGCAGCCACTCACACGAGAGGTATGGAACCTCAGAACCTCCGGGAGAAATCAAACCTATTGACACCTTGATTTCAGTCTTCTGCCCTCCAGAACTGTGAGAGAAAACATGTCTGTTGTTTTAAGCTCCCAAGTTTGTGGTAGTTCATTACAGCAGCCCTAGGAAATGATATACTTAGTATGCTAGATGTGCTTCTCTTTTTCTGTATTACATTATATTTCTTTTTAAAAAAAACTTTTATTGGGTTATAGTTAATTTGCAATGTTGTGTTAGTTTCAGGTGTACAGCAAAGTGAATCTGTCATACATATACATATATCTACTCTTACTTTAGATTATTTTCCCATATAGTCCACTGAAGAGTACTGAGTAGAGTTCCCTGTGCTATACAGTAGGTCCTTATTAGTTGTCTATTTTATATATAGCAGTGTGTATATATGATATACTTCTTTTTAAAATTCTCCTGTCCATGTTTCATTGGCCATAGAGTACATTTCCAAGGATGTAAATTGACATAATGTCACTTAAACATTACAAAAGCTTATCAGAATCTCTGCTACAAAATTATTGCTGGGGAATTTTTACCCCCAAGTTTAGAGTCAACTAAATTCCATTGAATTAGACAGGGTTCAATGGAAAACAGAAACCATCATAGGTATTTTCAACAGGAAGAGATCTAGGGCTCACAAAATTTTTAGGAGGGTTGAAGCAGCAGATTCTAGTCTGAAACTCATTGAATAATGGCTAATACAACTCAACAATAATCTTTTGGGGGAGCAAATACTCTGAGGCAACTTTTTGGATTACAATTGAAGTGAAAGCTTCACCACTATAACACTTGCCTCTCAAAGTAAGGAAGCTGGAGAGTGGAACCCATAGCTTACTAGTAACCATAGCCAAAAGACTTGGCCTTATTTCTGGTTTTTTGATGAATTATGAATACATCTAATTGGCAAAGCCAAAATTACATGCAGAATTCTAGCTACAAGGAATTTTATGAAATGCATATTTCAGCTTCCCAACTCCCCAACTTTAGAAGGACCCCACATTTGGTTTAAAGGTCTGCTGTTACCATCTTGAAATTCCTAATAGCGAATGAACAGTTTTGCATTGGGGCCCCCAAATTATGTAGCAGATTCTGTCAACCCTGTATAGAGCTCTGACATGTTACCAGGTCCTGATATTGCAAGGACACTGGTTAGGGCTTTTCTTATGCTGTTTGCCTCTCTAAATCCCAATTCCAAGGATTCTATTGCTTTGTTGCTGTTCTTTTTAATTTTTATTTTTATTGAAGTATAGTTGATTTACAATGTTTTGTTAATTTTTGATGTATAGCAAAGTGATTCGGTTTTATATATATATATATATATACATATATATAATTTTTCATATTCTTTTCCATTGTGGCTTATCATAGGATATTGAATGTAGTTCCCTGTGTGATAGAGTAGGACCTTGTTGTTTTTCTATCCTATATATACTAGTTTGCACCTGGTAACCTCAAGCTCTCAATCCTTCCTTCTCCCACCTCCCAAGTATTCTGTTGTTATGTCAGCTCCTTGATACTGACTGTTGGCTGAGTCACAGTGTGTTGCATCTTCCCAGATTCCTAGACTTGGAGCTTTGCCAACATCCACTTGTGACCTTCCTCTGGAGTTCCATGATGCTCCTGATACGGCAAGACTTCTACCTTTCATGCATAGTCATTCTCTCCCAGTGCTGAGGTGTTCCTGCCTGTTCAGACTTTCTTTTCTCTCTCATACTCAATTTCACTTGAAATTGATTCTGCCTTAGTATATAGACAGATATCTTTTACATCAATTCACTAGCATATCTTTTTTACCACCAGGCAAGCCAGACTGTCACGCACTTAAGCTAGCCTTGCCATACAGTTTTCCTTAAATTTATTTTATATCTTTAAAAATGGTGCTGTGTGGGTTAGTACTGTGTAACAGAGGGCACTTTGTAATTTGGTGTAAAATATACTGATTAGGGAACGCAGGGACCTTGGTTCACATCCCAGTTCAGTGGCTAACTACTCATGAGACCTCTGGATATTTCTTTCTTCTTGTCTCTCAACCTATAAATTAGAAGGGCTGTACTAAATAGCCTAAAAGTTTCTTTCCAACTCAGATTTTTTTTTACAAATATGACAACAAGTATAGCTAGTCCCATAGATTTTGTTATTAAAAAATACTATTTTTCTCCTAATGGTTCACTGTGGAAGTAAGGCAATGATTACTGGTAATCAAATGTGGCATGCTGTTTTCATGCTATATGCAATCATGCTAAATTAAAAAAAAATTAATTTTAACTGAAATAAATAATGTTTGTTTTTCATGATAGAAAACTAGTGCTAGCTTCTCAATATTCACACAAGCAAACTGATATTAAGACCTGCTGCTGTGTTGAGGTTTGACTAGTCAATTTCTGCAAAAAGGGAGAGATCCAAGTAAAGGGGGGAAATGATTAAAATAAAAAGAGAAAAAAGATAGAGAGAGAGTGGTTGAGAATTAAATTGACAAAATTATTTTTTAGATGCTTTACCCCAAGCCACTGCATCCTTTGGGTGTCAAGTGATACTATCAAAGGTGTTGCTATAACAACACTAATTAATTATACTGGAATTTCATGCACTGTAGCTTAGAGCCAATTCATGATGCTCTTATTATATATCACACAAAATGTGGCAAAAATGCTTACATTGAAGTGTCTTATGATATGAGGCTATGTACAAGGCAGCTCTTAATGACTATGTTAACCTGTGCCTGGGCAAATTTATGTGCATAATCTCACTTTTGTTATAAGCATATGGCACGGCCTTCAGAGTTAATGAAGCTTAGAGTGTACATGGACCATGGATATTCTTTGAAGTCAAAGGAAAATTGTGATAAACGACAAATTTGTAGAACCCAGGTTACCTCTAGTACTGAATCAGAGGGCTGAAGAAACTCATGGCTGTCAAAGTGCTTACGACAATTAGTCCCAGGTATTCTAAAATGACTACAGGAACCATCTGACAGAGGTGAAATCCAATGTAAGCAATAAAGAATCTATGAAAAAAATATATATATATATAATATACTTGGAAGGTGTCCAAGACAATAAATAAAATTAGAGTATCCAGATGTCTGTGTATTACCTGTGGATGTTGCAAAATGTCATTGTCATTGTCTTTGTTACTGAATTCATCTCTTCTTTTCCTTCCCCAGAATGCCATGTTTTTCATAGTTTCTTACAGTAATTGCTACTGTGAAATGCCACTGTGCTACAATCCAACTTCTTTTTCTTTGGGTTATATTATTATCCCCAAGCTATGACAAATTCTGGAGAAAGGTTAAAAAGAAATATTAGCTTCAAAATTATTAAAAATCTTGAGCTAATTCATTTCTGAAAGATGTCTATTTGTCTATGAGATGGAGACGGTGAAATGAGATGACAGATCATTAAACAATTTACTAGGTGAGGAGAAATTTGAACTCTCAACCATGATTAAAGCGACAACAATAACAACAGCAAAAACAAAAACAACCCATCTTGTAGTGTGGGTTAAAGAAAAGCAGACATTTGGAAGGCAAAGTAGATGCTTCCCATTTAGCGATGTCAAACCTGATTGTCATGTCCCTGCATTCAGCTGCCAGCTGTGGAAGGGGCCGCCAGTGACTGTGATTCCCCTGCAGACATAACAGCAGCTGTAATGCCACCTGTGTAAGGAGATGAGCCTGAGAGCCAAGAGAATTACACTGACCTCAGGCTAGTTTTGTCTTTCTCTAATTTCTGTACCACTGTCAGACTTGAAAAAGAAAATCACCTTTTGATATTGTCTCGTCAGACCCCTCAGTGCTCTCTGTAGGGCACTGAGTAGCAATCAGAAGCATATAAATACCAAGCATATCAGTGAGAAAGACATGATCTCTTTGGTCCTTTTAGATTAATCTAAATTAAATGAAGGATACAGGATAGACTCAAGAAGAGATGTGATAACAAGGAGTAAAAACGACTAAGTCACTAATGGTAGAGTTCATCATCATTTAACCTTAGGGAATTTGTGGTTATTAGTCAAGAGATCCCAGCAGAAGTCTGTTTTAAACCAAAAAAGAAACGACTGCAAGTAATTTGTTTTCTTGATGTGAAATAACGAGGTTGCTGCAGAACGATGAGGAATTAGAATAGAATATTTGGAACAAAAATAGTATATATACATATATAGGAAAGATTCAAAATAGGCCAATGTTAACCTAAACAGAGTCAAAAAATAAATAAGAGATTGTGATGATGAAGTAATAGATGGAAGCAATATTCTCATAAGTGTTCTCAAGATTAGCTGATAAAAAAAATAATAGGAAAAAGGAAAACAAAATGAAAATAAAAAAGTATTGTCTTACACAATGAGGATAATTATACAGTCATTGGTATACATTGGTATACATTGGTTTCAGTGGGGGCTTTGGACATAACAAGAAGACATATGCCTCAGTAGGGTACCTAGAATTGCAATGTTTACTTAGGTAATAAATTTAGAAAAATCTAGCAGAAGATAATAATTGATAGATTTTTAAAAAATATGCCATGCCTATATATTTTAACAAGTGACTTTTTAAAAGAATTGATACAGAGGTCTTGTTTCAAAATTGGCATGTTTAAACTGATCGCATTAGTATGTATCACTGACTTTTATCAATTCATCAGAAAGCTGGGTCTGTCAGCACAATTTCTCCATCCATCTTTGCTGTGAAAATGGAAACGGATTTGTTTAAATTATTGGTCTTTTAATTTGCCTCATTTTGTCTCCCGTCTGAGAAGCCTGTTTATTTTCAGGCAGCTGCATATGTTGGCATGATTGATGAGAGCTGCTACAGTCAAGCAAGCAGCCCTGGGCGACCAGTTTACCCTTCCCCGCTAGGGTTTCAGCTGCCAGTTGCCCCCATTCTGTGACAGCTTCTCCTTCTCCTCACCTTGTCATCGAGCCAAGACTGCACACTCCAGGAGTACAGGTAAGCATCTGCCTCCATAATCACTGCCAACAGCTCTCCATTATCAACTGTCAGGGGTGCTTCAAAGCAATGTGGAGCTCTTTCTCTTGACACAGAGACCAAGTGTTTTTATACCTCAAGTAAACTCTGCCTTAACTGACTGGAGAACCTCACATTGAAGTCTGTTTTATTTAATTGCATCACACAACACTATAATATTTTAAAACAGGTCAGATCACCCCCACTCCTACCCTCACCCCCTGCAGGTATTCTAGATTAGTCTATGCAAAGACCTGTCATTTAAGGTAGAATTATTTTCTGATAAATATATCCCTGTATTCTCAACAAATTAAAGAACTCTGTCAAATGTTTTCACTCTAGCATAGTGTAAATTAAATCTACCTATAAAGGTGAATTATCTTGTAACATCTGTCCTTCTGTTTGAAGAGCAACAACATGTGTGGATCAAAACCAAATGAGAGAGAGAATCTGTTAGCATATAGCAACATTAAAGTGAATTCTACCATTTTGGTTTTTAACTGCATGATGCTAAACGTTTTATTGTTAAATGATCTATTGTTATAATGTAATACTTATTGAAAGTCCATGGTAATCTAGGAACTTCATGGACTATCATATAACTCCTGCTTTTAAAAGGAACTAAATTTCTACTGTAATATACGTTATCAATTTTATTTATGCACGTGACTATTTGTATGTAGAGAATATGGTATTAATACACAGTTTTGACAGAAATATATGTTTGTCAGAATAACAGTGATTTGCTTCAAAGCACTTAAAGATGAAATGTTATATAGTGGTTATTAAAATGAAAGACTTTCAGATAAATAATTCCATTCAAATTCTGGGTTGGTACATACCAGCTGCAAGATCTTGGACAAGTTATTTAACTTCATGGAACATAAATTTCCGTATTTCCAAATGATGATAAGAAAACTTACCTTTTCTGGTTGTCCTCAGAACTGAATATGAAAAAATATATAAACATATGTAAATCCCTTAGTGGAATGTGTGATACATAGCTATTATTATTACTAAAGCAGTGACTGAAATCCATAGGAATGTTTACTAATAGGTTCTGAGACAGTCATGATCCACACTCTAGGAGATTTGTATCAGTTCAAGTTCACTAATACACCTGTACATAAAAGATATAGTATATAAGTATGGTGATGGAGGAGAACAGTTTTTTCCTTTTGATTTTTGTCCTTATATATAAATGCTTAACCCAATTTGGGAAGTCAGAGAAACTAGTCTGATTTGTTTCTGCTGTAAAGACAGGATTCAAGGTCTATTAGGCTTCTATTTATGTGATGACACACTTTGGTGAGCTTGATACATAGTTAGGCTCCTTAACTTCTTGATGTCTATTTTTCTCATGTGTAAAATAACCTAATTACTAATTACATTTACAGATTACACCTACACTTCCCAAGCTTCGTCTTCCCTGTCTTCAGAAAATAGCAGAACCCTTTCTGCTTGTGGAACTGTTAAAGTATTTAGCCAACGACAATATTTTTTACTGATAAATTGTCATTTTGAACAAATTATTCAATACATCTAATTCTCAGTTTCTTGATAAATAACAGTAGGTAATGAGCATCAGTGAAATAATTCATGGAAAACACTTGGCATAGAGCTTGATTCCTTCTTGTTTGCAATTAATATATTATTGTCATTATTATTATCATTATAATTGTTTTCTTATATTTAAGGTTAACTGAAATTGGAAAATTGGCCTTCTAATGTCAGGTCAAAGTAGAAAATCATTTTTTCATTCAATTTGGATTAAAACAGTTTATTGGTTGCCAGATCATAAATAAAAGCTTGAAATAAAGAACCTTTATATATATACTCTGGCTCATGTTTCCCGTACCCTGAATCCCAGGAGACAGATAGAAAGACAACTGTATTTGTACAGGTGGTTCACAATCCCCACCAGGGGCTACAGTTTCCCCTCATTTATCTGCATGTACCTCTCAGGGAAATACCTACTGGGATGAGCATGTGAGCACAGCCAACAACAAAGAGTAAAAGATGCTCTAAGGGTAAAAAAACCAAACATTTCCTTTTCATTTTTTTCTTCACAAATTATTGTCATGACTGTGACTACTAGTCACATTGATTTCGAAGTAGTCCATCAACAGTATAGTAAAAAATAGCATACTGGTCACAAATAATATTGATTTTGATCACAGGTTAACTCATGCTCTGATGCTGGCAAAATCCTTAAGGACTGACAGAGACAAAAGGGACATGGATGGATATAAAACAACTAGGTTACTTTGCATCATAACCTCAAGGTGGACAGGTCTTTGAGTACTCACAGCAGGGAATGGGCCAGTAGCTAGCAGGATAACAAATGGGTGTCACACATGAATGGGATGGCAGATGACCAATATTCAGACAATATTTGCTGGACATTTTTAGCGTAGTAAATAAGCACTGAAGCAGTGCATATGCCAGGGGTTCCTAGGTTAATATAGAAGAATTTGGATAATTTTTTGTAAGTAAAAAATGACTGAGAAAGATTGGAACAGTTGATGCAATAAAGTGTGAAAATGGCAGGTGGACTAAAGGATGAATTGAAAATATTTTACCTCTTATTTTCAATTGGCTTAAGAGAAAATTATTCATTATTTATCTCATTTTTTCCTAACTTTGGTAAGCCTAGTTATCTACAAAACATATATCTTCTCCCCTATTCCTCACACACTAGAATATATCTTTTTTCTCATGAACTTTAAGACAGAAATCACCATCATATAATATATAACACAGTAATATGATCATTAGTATACATTGCCCTGCATGAGAAAAATGAAATTAATTCATGAAATTTTTTAGCTATTGTAATTAAAAAGTAATATATGTTGGTCAACAATGAGTCAACAGATGAGAATTTAATTCTTAAATCATTCGATGGTGTTGGGCCAGTGACTTAATTTCTTGTGTTCTTCAGTTTCTACAAAAGGTAAATAGTGTTAAGTATACCATTCGTCTTCACATCTTATTATGGATAGTAATTTAATGAGTGCTTTTATTAAATGTAAACAAATGTCATCAACCTATATTAAAACATATTTTATTATATTATCTCACAATACAGTTTTTGTTTTAGGCATGAAATTGCAGTTGTACCTATAGTGTTTTGTTGAAAAGGTTATATGTGTATTTCAATAGGGTTTCAAGGACAGAGAATGTATTGATAAATTGCTTTTCATGAGCAATAGGGGTAGAGTGAAATATTGGTTATTTCTGAGCCAAATAATCAACTTGTTTTCCTGGCAGTATTATTTAAACCTTTACATCTGTGGTAACTGTTTGCAATTACTCTGTTTTTAAAAAATTAGCCCTATTCTGTGGCATTTATAATTGACTGTTCTCAGCCCATTTCTTGTTTTGTTAAACAGGAGCTTAATCCTATGAACAGGTTGGACTTAGAAGAAACTGTTTGAACCTTTTACTAACTCTAAGTGTCCCTGTTCCACTTAGTTAGACTGACCATCTTTGCCTGAAGAAATTAGCCTTCCTTTGCTTGAAAACATACTGATTCTTCTCAAGACCCCAAGAAATCATCCCTTATTGCTTCTTGACCCATAAATAGTCAGATATCAACATGAATGTAAGGAAATATCTCCAGGGAGAGAATTCTCAAAGCCTCCTCAGAGTGATACATTATCTCTAGCTTCTACAGTCTTCACTATTCAAACATGCTCCTCACTTAGAAAGAAGGATCATATAGAAACATGAAAATATTCATGGAGAATATCTTCCAACAATTTATTGTGAAGAACAGCAATAACACACTGGTAACTGATTAAAGCTTTGGCCCATAGGGATCTCGATGTACCTATTTAATCGTCACCTCCCAAAAAAGCAAGTAGATGGACAGCATACTAGAATATTGTATGACTTATATAATGGGGGGGAAAAGCCTTCTAGATCTGGTGTTCAAAAATCTGATGAGTCACTACAATGAAAAATCATGGATGAAATATCATGGTCTTGCACCCAGTTTCTAGACTGAAGCCAGGTCACAGTCACAGAGCACCTTGATTATAAAGGAGACTGGTCCCTCTTGGAATAGAACCCTGCATGGTTGCAGCAAGTATATCCTATAATATCCTTTCAAGACTTTTTCAAAGGAGCTGGAAGACATTTATAAAATGCCTGTATACTAGAACAAGTAAATGCTCAGAATTTATGGGAATTGGCTCTGAATTGACAATTGACATTGGCTCTGAATTGACAGTAATTTCTGGGGATCCAAGACATCACTATGGCCCATGAAAAACTGGAAAGGAGGTAAACCAGAAGCAACACCACAACTTTGGAAGAATTGCAGAAATTAGTGCTGCTATCAAGTATTTTAAAGATGCAAGGGGGGTGATAAGTAATACATACCCATTTAACTTGCCTGTTTGGCCCGTGCATAAGGGGAATGGATCTTGGAGATTCACTATAGACCATCATAAACTTAATCAGGTGGTGATCCCATTGTAACTGCTGTCCCAATCATATTGTCAATATGATTACTAGAATAAGTCAATACATTATTGAATACTTTGTGTACTCCCATTGGCATGGATAATGCTTTATTTTGTCCATATTGTAAGGACCACTAGCAATTGGTTGCTTTGACCTGTCAAGGCTGACATTAACCCTCACAGCCTTGCCGTAGGGCCATATCAACTTTCTTGTTCTATATACAAGTTAGTCTGCAGAGAATTTGATCATCTTGACTTTCAACAAAACACCACACTGATCCACTACATTAATGATGTTAGGTTGACTAAATCTGATGAGTAATTACTGTGAGATATCTTAGTAAGACAAATGCTACTCAGAATCTGAGAGATAAAATGCACGCAAATTTACAAGCATGTCGTTTCATTGAAGTTTCTGTGCGTTCAGTGGTCTGAAACATCTCAGGTTATCCCTTAGAGGTAAAAGACGAGTTACTGGGCTTCCCTGGTGGCGCAGTGGTTGGGAGTCTGCCTGCCAATGCAGGGGATGCAGGTTTGTGCCCCGGTCTGGGCAGATCCCACATGCCGCGGAGCTGCTGGGCCTGTGAGCCATGGCCGGTGAGCCCGTGCGTCCGGAGCCTGTGCTTCGCAACGGGAGAGGCCACAACAGTGAGAGGCCCGCATACCGCAAAATAAAAAAAAAAAAAAAAAAAAAAAAAGACGAGTTACTTTACTATGCACAGCCACAAAGAAAATATACAGGCTCAATGTTTGGTATGGGTTTTAAGACTGTGGAGGCAACATACATCACATTTCAGTGTGGTTCAACATGTTTACTAAATCACATGTTAAGCCTACCTATTTTGAGTGAGGGCTAAAGCAAGAAATGGCTTTGCAGTAAATCCAGGCTATAGTGCCTGATACTCTTCCATATAGGCCTAATGATTCAGTAGATCCACTGATACTCTAAGTATCTGTGCCAAACAGAAATGCTGTACAGAGCATCCTGGTAAGCACCAATGGAAGAATCATAAGGATAGCTTTTAGGATTTTGGAGGCAATCTATGTCCTTTACTGAAAGCAAATTGCCTTATTCTGAGAAACAACTTCTGGCTTACTATTAGGATTTGGAAGAGAACAAACAGAAGATGACATCAGGTGAACATGCAGCCTGAGTTTCCCATGTCTGATCCGTCTATTCATAAAGTTGGACATGTGCAGTAGTAATCTATCATCAAGTAGAGACAATATATAAAAGAAAGGGTTGGAGCAGGGCAAGAATATACAAGTAAATTGCATAAGCAAATGCCTCAGTCTCTTTTGACACTGATTCCATCTGCATTTCTTCCTTTCCATTAATCCACACCTATGAACTCATGGGAGTTCCATTTTACCAGCTGACTGGAAATAAAATACCTGAGCTTGGTTTACAAATGGATCTGCAATATATGCTGGTATTACCTTAAAGTGGACGATTGCAGCATTACCACCCCACTCAAGATGACTGCTCCTACTAAGCACCTAATCTTCCAATAACAGAAACTAACACTGAGTCCTCAAAATGGTTTCATTCCTCAAGGGAACCAGCTAACATCCTCGTGGCAGGTTGATTACATTAGATGACTTACATCATGGAGGGGACAGAGATTTGTTCTCATTGAAATTGACATATTCTGGGTATACATTTATCCTTCTTAGCTAAAATACTTCTTTTACCACCATCATCTGTGGGCACATGGAATGCCCTATCCATCATCATGGTATTCCACACAGCTTTGCTTCATGTCAAGGAACTTATTTCACAGAAAAAAAAAAAAAAAAGTATAGCAATGGCTTAAGGCCATAGAACTAACTGGTTTTACCATATACCTCAGATCCAGATGAATTTGTCCTAATAGAAAGTTGGAATGGCTTGATGAAGACTTGATTATAGCACAGTTTAGGAGATAACACGCTGAAAGGATTGTTTTCTGTCTTACAGGTTGTAATACATGCTTTGCAGTAGAGACTAGTATAAATATATAGTGCTTTCCATCCATAACTAGTATATTTGGGTTCTGGAATCAAGGGGTGGAAGTGGGAGTTGCTCTTCTCATTATTATACCTAATAATCCACTTGCAGAAGTTTTGATCCGTATTTGTCAGCTTCTTTCTCTGTTGGTTTGAAAATTTTAGTTTCCAAAGAAGAATGCTTCCACCAACTGACAATGTTTCACTGAATTTGAAGACAAGACTATTATCTGGCCTTTGTGGGTTTCTTACATCAGTCACTAAATGAACAGACAGGAAAGAGAGTTATTTTACTCACCGGAATGGGTGATTTCTTTTACTGAAAAGAAATTTGGTTATTGAAAAGAGAAATGGACAAGTAAGATTATGTGAGTTACAGAGGAATTTCTCTAGGAACTTTGTTAATACTCCCATGGCTAACCATAAAGAGCAACCACAATGGCAGGATGATTCAGGACTCAGACTTTCAGAAGGAAAGTTTGGGGTCACTTCACCAGGCAAAGCACAACACCGGCTAAGATTCTTGCTGAGAACAAATATGAAAAACCAGTAAAAGAAGATTGTTATATTAACTATGAGTTTATGTCCAATTACAGAAAAAAATAATAACTTTGCATAATTCCCTTGTGTATGTATGTAAATATATTTTGTATATATTAATTATGTTTTTCATGTATCTCCTTCCTTTATTATTTTACATACATACAGTTGGAGATTAACTTTAAAATTAGTCTTTAAATAAGAGACTATTCAGTCTCCTCATTTTGGGGAAAGCATGAGAACTCCACTTGTACAAATGATGACAAATGATATATTTTGCTCAGTGGAAACAAGGGTGGTTTTATTGTGTTGACATTCAAATATGAATGTAAGGGTATATAAAGAAGCTAAATAGCAAAAGGTGTGTACTACACCAGTTATCAAGTTATTACCTCTGCGCTCCACATCCACCTTTCTTTGACCTGTTATTTGATAATGAAGTTGTACCCTGTGTATGGTCAGGCCACTCAAGATGGCTGTTCTCTTGCTCTCTCTACATTCCCTGCTCTACCAGTGCCTGCTTCACCTACACCCTACTCCCTGACTGACCTTCCTACATACTTGCTCCAGGCCCCAGCTAGTGATTGTTCTTATCAAAGGTGAGAGGCATGCCCCTTTACTAGTTTCCCTAGAGCCAACCTGGCATCAATTCTCCCTATTACTGGCAATCTTCCCTTCCCTGGAAGTGAGGACTGCTATGTCCTGCCCACCATCCACTGTACATGGTGGAGTGTCATTGCTCCAGGACCTTGCTTCAGATGTATAAGCTCCCCCATCCATTAAACCATTGATGTCTCTGCTGCTGGCTCCGGGCTCTTTGGTCTTGAAGCTGAGCAAGCACATGGCTTGTAGGCCTGTAGGGTTCAGCCCAACACCTGCAAACAATTTGATGTTATACATTGTCAGTAGACAGAACTGGAGGACAAATCATAGGTAGAAACTACTCTTCCTGGTCCTGGTATGTTTTGCTTTTCCATCCTATGTCATATCCACCAACAAGAGTCTGAGATCCTGTGTTACCTAGTCTCTAGTGAATTTCTGTAGCACTTCAGCAATTGCTTCCTTTTGACTAACTCTTACATCTCTGTCCTGAATTTCTGTACTTTACAGTAACTGTAGTCACACCCTCTCAAATGAGGTCGGCAATGCAATTTTTTTGATCCTTAGCCCTAGAAACAGTAGCTACTCCGTATATAGGCTATCCCTATATTCCTTAGAGTTCTTTTTTACTTTACTGGGTTTTCTTTTTGTAGATTACAACATTTTACAAGTAAATAATTCTTTATATTCAATTTCCAAATTATGGTGCAGTTTCTGTCTCCTTATTGGTTATTAATTGATACTTACTCTTAGGGAACAGATTATATAAGCAAGCTTAAATTAGCAATTGTCTAATATATTATTGTTTGTCTTAATTCTATTATACAAGCTATTTCTCCAATAGCTGAGACCCCACTTTATCTCCCAATTTCTTTATGATTAACTTTCAGTCAAAGTAATCTGATTATGAACATTTGTGTCAGTTAATTCTCTTAGATTAATTTATTTCAAGTTTAACTACCATATTATATGAATTATTTTTCTTTTAAAATTGAACTTCCATTAATTGTTTTTGATTTATTGTAATATTTGGGTCATTTATTTCAATCAGTATAGTTTTGAGAAAAATGGTATTATTTTTTCACTACATTCATTGGAAATTGTTTCACTTACAGATATAAGATTTATATTGTTTTTCCTTTGCATATAAACATATAAAAACTGGGGTTTTTTTGTTGCTTAAATAAACAATAAAAAAATCCAATAAAACTGAGGAAACACCTTAATTCTCCCGTTTTCCATATGTTTATATAGCTAAATTTTTAAAAATATTGTTATTACTTAAATTAAAATAAATTCCTTATGGGTCAAACATTTTAACATAAAAACTATAAAAATACGAAAAGGGAAATGAGTGATTTTGTAGGTCAACAAAAATCGTATTCCAGAAATTGTAAAATAAGTATTGATAAATTTAACAACATTTAAAAGGGGAAGTAATGTGACTGTATACAAAGTCCTTGAAGGAATAAATAAGTAGGAAAAATAGTTTTTATCTCACAAGACAACCCCATGACTAATATTCTATTCTAAAATATAAAAATATCTTACAAATCAATAAGAAAAATACAAGAAAAAAGGCTTAAAATTTAAAAACATGTCCTGAAAAAATACATAAATGGATTAAAAAATGAAAGTTGTTTAGACTCACTCATAATTAGATAAATGTTAGTTAAAAAATAAGATGACATTTTATACTTTGCAGAAAAATACATTTTTTTGTATTACATAGCTTATATTGGTTTGTAGGAAATAAGATTTATCTTACCATTAGATAATATAAATTGGAGGATAATTTGGCAACTATTTTTAACTATAAATGTGCATATTCTTGTAGTAACAAATGTTCACTTAGGAATTTAGCTTATAGTTTTGCATCTAAATGGAAAGATATATGAACAAGAATGTTCTTGAAGTATTATTTAGAAAAGCAGAAGAGTGATAGAAAACTCGTATATCCACATATAACTCAAAGAAAACATATCTATAGTAATTCATCTCATTATGTTATTTCCCATATTTATTGTTTTTTTGTATGCTTCTTCTAACAAACACACAGGTAGCCCATATTAAGTATCTGGGATGTATTCTATGACAGGGTTGTCTAATAGCTATTCTTTCCTATATGGTAGCCACTGGCAAAATATGACTATTGAACACTTGAAATGTGGCTAGTGCTACAGAGGAACTAAATTTTTTCAATTGACTTAATATTAACTAATGTACATTTAAATGTAAAAAGCCACATGTGGCTGAAGACATCTTATAGGGCCGTATAGTTTGACACAAGTTTTGTTCCTTTGCCAGATGTAAATTAGCCACAAATATCTGTTAAAATCATCTCTCAAATATCTTTTGAATCAGCTCCCTCCTTCTCATATTGATGGTTACCTCCTTTAGTTCATTTTTTTACCTATATTGATGTGCCATCTTCCTATATGAACCCCTGTCATTGCACCCCACCCTAAGAACACTAAGATGTTTGTAAAATATAGAACTTAGTTTGCTACTTCTATGTTTACAAACATTCAACTCCTTAAAGCCATCAATATTTTGGCCCAGGATTCTCTCTCTAGACTCATACTCCTGCCATATTATAAAAAGCTCACCCTACTTCTAGACATATCACTCCACTAAAATTCTCTTTTTAAAAATTATTTATTTCTATGTCTCCGTGGCTTTGCACATTCTAATGCTTTTTTCTGGGATGCTTTCTTCAACATTTTTACTTATGTTTCTCCAATTCTTTTTTTAAGACTAAGCTCATTTGCAACCTAGTGATCTGCAACTGTCCCCATTTCCCCAAGGAAATCTAAGTTAGGGATCTCTCTTTACATTACATCCAGTCTTATTACCCCAGTGATATTTAATAAATTGATAAATAACTATAGTCATAAATGAAACTCAGTAGTGCAGGAACTCACAATATAGGACACATTTCTTCTGTGCTGAGAACTGACTGGGAGAAAACTCCTGAAAAATGGCAAGAACTGCCAGAAATTAAGTAACGTTTCAAATTTGATGGTTTGAATTGTTTATTTTTGGTATTTTCTTTTATTTTCACTCCTCTTTGACAGGAATAATGTTGGAAGACAGATTTCAACTAGGAATGATTACAACTGCCTGGGACATCAATTCTTACTAAATATTTTCTATCTTTCAAGTCTGTGTTCATTAATCAAACTAGCCCTGTTTGAGCCTCCATAGACTATCAGGCATGTGTGGTATGTTCTCCTGTACTCACAATGTTTCCAGGCCAGTAGGAAGTTCAGACTTTTTCCTGTCTTTGGTTGCTAATTTTTCTGTCACCCCAATCCCACCATTATTCGTTCTGTCACTGTGGGTCTATTCCAGCGCTCATCAAAACTCCAGTGTAATTTATCATACTTATCTTTCAAACTACAACATATGTACCAATATTAAAACAAATGATAATAATATTGATAAATTACATTTATTACATATTTACCATGTGTTAATCACTATTCTAAGCATTTCTTTTACCCTATATGGTTTGGAGGTTCACAGTGCTTACTAGTAACTTACTCAAAGGACCTTGGAAGAGTCATATTAAGTAAAGGCTGCTAATTGTCCTATGATCTCTAACAAAATTTAGTATTACAAACATTTAAATACAAAGATTATAAGAGTCAAACTGAGCTCTGGATAGATTCACCGTAGGGTAACCCCCAATGAGTCAAATCCTTGTATAGACCCATCCCCTTGAGTGTGGATGGAAATTTTGACTTGTTTCTAACCAGCAGAGTATAACAAAGGTAATGGGATGCCACGCCTATGACTAGATTACAATACACATATAAAATTTCATCTTGACAGATTGCCTTAGAGCTATTCTCCTCCTGGCCTCAGAGAACTAAACAGAGATGTTGTGAAAATGCCAATGGAAAAGACCTCCTGTCCGAAAAGTGCAGGCAGTTTCTTGGACATAAGGATGGCCAACAGCCACAACCAGTGAAAACCCAGGGCCCCAATTCCATAACCATAAGGAAATAAATTCTGCTAATCATAAGAATGAGCTTGGAAGAAAATTCTTCCAGAGCCCATCCTCCACATGAGAAAACAGCTGATACTATTTTGCATCTTTGTGAGTTCCTGAGCAGAATGCTCAGTTAAACTGTGCTTGGACTCTTAACCCATGGAAACCGCTAGATAATAAATAGATGTTTTAAGCCACTACGTTTCTGGTAACTTGCTGCACAGAAAACTAGTACAAGAGCTATCCTGAATAAAAAAAAAATAAATTTTGGTTTTCAGTCTCTTAGGTAAACAGTGATTGATTTTCTTTTATAAATTCTCAAATGTATGTTATCTTTTAAGTTGATTGATAATTTTGAAATACTTAGGTTGTCAATGAACTTTGTTCAAATAAACTGAACAATTTCTATCACTTCCCTTCAATATTAAATAATTTTATATTGAAAAATCTGCCCTACCCAGATTTCAATTTACAGTCTATTCAAAAGTGTATAATTGAAGAGCAAGAAAATCCTTAACTTCTATATGCTCCAAAACATTCCATTTAACAGAACATGGTGGCAATGTTTATCTTTTTTTTAATTAAAGAGTGCTTGAGAGATGACATAATGGAAGATGATCAAATGATCCAGAAAGTGGTTTCTGTGAGACTTTAGTGTAACTTTGATAACTTGTTATTTTTACCCTTACGTAGTAGAGATTTATTCGTAATATTAAAATTCTGATTTTCTTGATGTATTCTGAATAATATAACCTACATACTAGATGTAAAAGAGAAATGATCCCCGCTTCCCAATGACACCTAATCTGCTATAAGAAGCAACTTCATCACTTGATGAAGTTAAGTATCAATTAATAAAATATTTCTGTATTATATACTATAAAATAATCAGTTCTTAAAATTTTATAAATGTGTAATCTATTCTCATTTCTTGATCTATTATACTCATTAAGAAACTCATCTTTGCTGAGCTTTCTGTACATGCCTATTTTATATTTTTTTCCTTGTTATCTCAATATCTTGAGTCATAAAAGTATGCATAATGGGAATAATTACTCTTAAGTTTACATGCCCTTCATTTTACAGTACATTTAGAAAACCCAGTCTCTAAAAGAGTGACTTCCTTTTTCCCTGAAATAAGTACCAATTCAACAAGGTGTTTATTGGTGGCAACATGATCCATTAACACATTCCCTCAGGACTTGTACTGCTATGATGAAAAATTCTGCTTTGCAAGAAATATCCCAGGCAATAAAAATATAATCTCTTTTCAGAGTCATTACCCTCAGCAATTAAAGCCTTTAAAAGTAGAAAACACTCATATTTTAATTTTTTTTCACCAGATGATCAGGTTTTTTAAAAATAGAGTATAAATAGATAGGTGACAGTTGAAATCTTTACTCCCTTACAAATAAGTTCCTAAACTGATTTGCACTTTGAAGTTAGTCTGAGCTACTGTAGAAACCTTGCTTATTTAAGAGTAACTCTAATATAAGATTTTTCAATTGTAAAATGCTTCTTTTTATAATATAGTTATATTCTGCTTCCAAAGCACATACCTAAATTTAAAAGGCTGAGTGAGTTTGAAATTACAAAATATGAATTAAAATTATTCTTCAAATACAAGCAAATAAAATGACATAATTGTACAATTTCAGACAGGTATATTTTAAGGGAGAAATATTTTGAGATTAAAGGATATACCTGAATAATATGACAAACTCCTTAACATTCAGGAAAGATATAACAGTTCTAAGTGTATATGCAAGAATAACAGTTTTGAAGATATAAAGCAAATTTTATAGCTCTTTGATATGAGAAATTGATAAATATACCAACATAATGAGAGGTTTTAAAATATCTCCATAAGATTTCGATAAATCCTCAAAAAAATGACAGAAAATATACAGCATATATAACTGTTTAAGGAGTTTCATTAAAATAACTTGATCTCTGGATATGTATCCACTGGAGCATATATTTTCAAGTACATGTAGGACATTTATAAAAGTTGACCTACATGTTAAACTGTAAAACTGAGCTTAAATTTCAGCTTAACAAATCTCAGTTCAGTTAATTAGTGTTATTGAGTCCATGCTACAAACAGACAAGCATTTAAATAAACAAAATGTCAACCAGCCAACCAACCCTCATTATATGTCCTAAAAATATTTTTATCTTTCAGCCAAAAATTATAAGGTGCACAGAAAGACAAGGAAAAACACAGTCTGAAAAGATAAAGAAACCCTAAGAAGCAGAATCAGATATAACACAGATGTCAGAAAGATCAGAGGAGAAATGTGGAATAAATGTGATTAATATCTTAGATTTTCTAATGGAAAAAAATAGACAAAATGCATGATTAAATAATTTCAACGTGGAGATGGAAATTAAGAAAAATAACTTAAAAATGACAGAAATCAGGAAAACAGTAAGAGAAGTAAAGAATGCCTTTGAGGTGCTCATCTGCATCCTGGACAAAACTGAGGAAATTATCAGTGAGTGTGAAAATAGGTCAACAGAAAATTAAAAGTTTAAGATGTACATTTAAAACTTTGAGATAAGAAGCTGAAATAAATCTCTGGCATTTTCAGTTCTTTTTGGTATCTTCAGTCATATGTCATTAGTTATTCTAATAGGAAACCACAAACATACTTTCTTGTTAGTATATTTTATTATTTTAAATGAAGTACTATTTTATTCAGGATAAGAGCTGGAAACAGGTTTGAAAGAAGCTGTTTCCCTGAAGCTCAATTCAATCAGCAGTATTGTTAATTTTGGCAGCATACAGAGAAATATCTAGTTGAACTTGACAGGTAGTGGGTTTCATGGCTATAAATAATCATTAGGATGCATCATCATCAAGACATTAGGGTCTTTTCATAATTATAGCAACAATTTATTACCATCCATTTCAGCTATGTGCCTGGTAGAGTCAGGTAGTTATATAATTTTAACTCTCGACAAATATAATCAATAGATTTTATTTCTTCATTTTTCAGAAGATGCAAATTGTAGCTCAATATCACACAGCTGCAAGTAGCTGGGCCAGGATTTGATAGCTATCTGAGAGTTTGACAACTATTTCCCAAACATTCCTGTCAAGACAAAAACAAAATGAATTTAGTCTCAGTGATGACCTACAATATATGTTAGTTAATTTAATCATTATTTCTGTCAAAGTTCTAGTAAAGACAATTGTAACAAATGAATGGGTTGTGTGTCAGTTATGTGGTTATGTTTAAAAAGCACACATAGATGTGGTTAAAATTATATTGTGAGCTAATTGTATTCTGCTTCATTAGAGAAGGATATATAATTACTGAAAGGCAATTACCAGGAAAGATTTAAAAAAAAAACTGCAACAGACGTTTGGTGGTTACAAAGTAGAAAATAAGCGAAAGGTCCCTTGAAAAAAATGAGATTCAAATACTAGAAATAATTATTTAAAGTTGTAATAAACTATGATTTATTTTATCATTTTAAATAAATAATGTTAATATTTTTTTAGTATCTAGAAATTCAAGCTAATAAGAGTAGGCATTCATTTATCTGTCTAGCAGTTCACCTATAGAAATGATGGAATGGCATTTTGAGTAGATTGTGTGTTTTGGAATTGAATCTATCCATGCTCAAATTCCAACACTGCCATTTATTATTTTAGCTGTGTGACATTGGTTTGTTATTTAAACATTATATTGATGTTTTTTAAAGCTTTGGGGACAGGCTAAGAATTAGACTCATTACAAAAAATATATATGTATATAATTATGTAATTTCAATTTCTTGAAATCCTAACCCAGGTTTAATGAGAGATACAGAGTAGAATACATCACAGTGTATGAGGTGGTGTTGTCACATTAAACAGCTATTTTGTAAGTACTTTAGATTGACTTTATTTATAATTATTGTTACTCTAATTCATCTATAATTACTACAATTACCTCATTTATAATTAGGGCACCAAAAACCCAATTAAGGTCCCAATTAAAAGCTAAGACTGGCTGGTTTCCAGCTTTTGAATTGAGACCGAAGAAAGGGGTTGTGAGGAGAAATCTCAAAATAGCTGCTAAGACATCAAGGGCTTCCTTCACTTCACAAATAATGAAGTATCTGAACAAATGTGCCAATAATTCAAGTAGAGGCAGCACAATGGTCTAATATTTACCCCTCATGCATTATTGCATAGATATTTAAAAAGTATTTCACATTTTCCTATGTCCTGTTTCATTACTTGGAAACTATTTAGCAAAGTAATATTTTCTGATTTTGATTTCTGATAGTGGCATTTTCAGATCTACTTATGGTCTGACTTTCTTGAGTCTTAATTTTTTAGTTATACTTTTAGTGGATTATCATCATCATCATCATTATCACCCCTTTTAAATGTTTTTAAATATCCCAAGAATGCTAGAATTCCAAATAACAGAATCCATCTATCTCAATTTTACTCAGTCTTTGTAAACTTACTCCAAGCATTACATATACTTTCTATTATGCACTAGGTCACAAGGGTCACTGAATTTTAAAAAATATTAAGCAAAAATAAAATTTCTTTCTTTGCCAGTTTTTAGTAGTCCTCAGCAATCAAATTAAAATCACTAAAGAATGTAAAATAGGTGTTTATTATACCACACTATTTGCTGGAAGCTGTTTTCAGTGGCCTCATTTCCAGAAATACCTGAAACAGATCATCATGAAACTATAAAAGACACATTGCATAGCCTAGGATGTGATGATGGGGACAGATCCTTTTTAAAACCTGTATGAAAACTCATTTTGTGAATAAAGAAGGTCATAAAACTGAGCACAAATACGCTAATAATCAAATACCTTGTAGAAATGGGAAAGATACCTGTATCTTTTTAAACATTTACAAAAATATATTTTATTTATTTATTTATTTTTTTGACTGTGCCCGGTCTTAGTTGCGGCATGTGGGCTTCTTTGTTGCGGCATGCATGCGGGATCCAGTTCCCTGACCAGGGATTGAACCCATACCCCCTGCGTTGGAAGTGCAGAGTCTTACCCACTGAACCACCAGGAAAGTCCTAAACCATTTAAATATAATATATTGAAACAAACTGGATTTCATTTCATCACCATAATTAGAAATCACACATGAACTTCTTAAGAGGAATTTACTTGGATCACACCAAAGTATTCATTCAGAATGAAGATTAATCTGCGCAAAAAAAAAAAAAAAAAAAAAAATTGGGCTTCCCTGGTGGCGCTATGGTTGAGAGTCCGCCTGCCGATGCAGGGCACACGGGTTCGTGCCCCGGTCCGGGAAGATCCCACATGCCACCTAGTGGCTGGGCCCATGAGCCATGGCCGCTGAGCCTGCGCATCCGGAGCCTGTGCTCCGCAACGGGAGAGGCCACAACGAGAGGCCCGCGTACCGCAAAAAAAAAAAAAAAAAAAAAGATTAATCTGAGTGACTGTGATCTCTGTGCCTTTTCTACATAGTCATGCTTCAGTCTTACATGCTAAGGTTCATATTGTATATGAATATAAGGTTTATCATATATATATGATGTTTAGATAGATAGATATTCTATGACTGATTTCAAGGCTACTTAAATGCAATATCAAGAGCTATTATTTGAAGAACCAGGAATAATACAGGCAAAATAATGTCATTATTGTTTTCATTACATTTAGACAACTCATTCAGAAACACCTTCAAAATTTACGTAGCCAAAACTTCTCCAAGGCATCTAAAAACCTACAACTAATGCATATGTTTAAGATACAGGTTAATTAAAGCACAGGGACATATCCTGTTCTATGAAAACATAATGCCGTGCAGTCTTATTTGGAATCCAAGTTAATTGTCCAAGGAGAACTAACATTTTAAAGGTGGAATGTGAAGCTACAGTACATAAGTTTGAATATGAATTTTGAATATCATCATCTTGAACTTAAATGTTAAAAATATGAGATCCATGCTTGTCATTATGTTTTCGCTCCAGGATATAAAATGAATTGACTTAACCATGGATCACTTAAGCCCCATAATTCATTGTAACTAATTTAATATTATTCATCTTATCAAAAGAGAGAATTTTGAATGGTAGGAGAATATAATGTTTGAGATTCTGGTTACAAGACACAGGCTACCTCAGTTTGAGGTTGCTTAAAGACAATCAGATGTTAGGGAAGCCATTTAATTACTCTGTTCTACAAATTTAGCTGTAAAAAGAAGTATAATTGGCATTCAATCCCTACTTGTCTTGTGGATTAAATTATATAGATAGATACAAATACATATACATATAGATATATGACAACTTCCTGTCATGTGGTACATTATATATATGTGTATATATACATATATATGTATCATTATTACTATTACTCTTATTTTATTAGTATACTTAATACTGAATATAGATAAGTCCACCCCAGAGGGATTTATATTTCTACTGCCAAGAATACTGTGGGTGGAAGGAGGAAAGACAGTAGTTGTAATAATAAATGGTGAAGCACAAGAACACAAGAAAAGTGTGTCCAATAAAACACAGTCACACTTCTCTAAGATTAAGACAAAGAGGTGTTTTGTATCAGCAAATAACTTTGAGGAAAAATGTGAGTAAAGCAGACACATGAAAGTTTTCTGAGCATAACCGTTACGAAGTTGGAATTGAAACAGTGGAATTCTGGGTAAGCAAGACAGAGGTATGAGCAGGAATATTAAAAGCATGCAACCAAGAATAACTTCAAAGGACTCAGATCGGAGGACTGAAACCAATAACATTTTCTGTCTTTATAAGGATCTTTTGCCAAGAAAATTAAAGTATTTAAAACTCTCCAGTAATATATCATGTTTAGGTATGTAGATAATATTCTACATGAACTCTCAAATATATGTGTTGCAATGAACATTTAATTTATAGTAAAGAAAATATATATCAATACAAAATTTAAAAATAATAACGATAGCTAATTTTTGTCAAGTGCATAGTTTTTGTTAGGACTGCGATAAGCATATTACAAGAATTATCTCATTTATCTATCCACAAAAATCTTGTACAGTAAGGACACAGCCAGATCTCTTCTTGAGTCGACTTTATTGACATAATTTACATACCATAAAATTCACCCTTTTAAAATGTATAGCAGCTCGATGAGTTGTGAAAAGTATGTATAAATGTGTAACCAACACCACTATTAATATATTACTCCTATTTAATAGCAAAAAAATGCAGTTAAAATGTAAAAGTACTATACATGATAACACCCAAAATATGTAATATTTTGCCAATAAATATAATTAAATATGTACAAGACCTATACACTGAAAACTACAAATCATTACTTAGAGAAACAAAAGTATGCTGAAGTGAAGTGACTTTTCCATGTTCGTGGATCAGTAGAATCCATATTGTTATATTCCCTTGATTGACTCTGACAAAGTAGTGCCATTTTGGTTATAAGCAGAAATGAATCTTTGAAAATAATTTTTTATCCTGTAGGTGGAATCAGCTTTTGTGTCTATGTGACCCCATTGATTGACCAATATGTTTACATGATTTCCAACATTTTTAGGATAATTCCTCTACCATTGCCTTGTCCAATAGTTTAGCCTCCTTGAGCCACAGTTAATATTTTTCTTAATGCCCACCATGGCATTAAGACACTCCATGGCAAATGTCAATTTGAAGAGCTCAGTTAGCCCTTCAGGCCACTAATGCAAGTCATTTGTGTTTCTGCCGCAGTTCTGTGAGGGACAACCAGACCTCTTTGAGTCCCAAAAAAACATATCTCACATGGTGCCTGTTACACTACAAGGGCAGATGACTGCTTTATTATTGGTTCCTGGTGAAATATTAAATTGCTGAGCAAGCTTAATCTTAGCATTTCTTTATTGCAGTGGTATAGAAGTCTTATTTCTATTGAAGATGAAACTTTAATATTAAAATTGATTTTGGGTATGGATCTACAACAAAATTGACTAAGTTCCTTTCATGTGCAGCAAAATGTCTAAGTGTTACACTCATAGTTTTTTCATATTGTAGGAAATGCATGAAAATCCTTAGTGATAGGGAAAAGGCCTCTGGGACCTTAGATGTCAGTTATAAAAGACAGATTGTTATACTTATAAATTTGTCTGTCCTGGAACTGACATCCAAGGTCCCACAGACTTTTTTTCCATTCACTGATGATTTTTTATGCAATTCCTACAGCATACTGTATTCCATTCTTTACAAGAAATGTTCAACCATTCATATTACAGAGACAGCTAGACACTTTGCTGCTAAAGAATGGAACGGAGAAGTAGAAGGGAGGTCACAATGTAACACACCTATTAATGTTAAAAAAAAACACATAGAGTTAATTACAAAGAAAGTTACTTGCTATGTTAATACATTCAAGTATTGAGTACATGCCGTGTATCTAATTTAGAATAAAAGATGAATAATGTTATGATCTGTGATGATTTTTTTGGTAAAAGTCATTTGAGCTAGTTAGCTTTGAATAATTTCAAAAAAATCAAACTGATTTTTTTCTCAATGCCTTTGTGGCTTTGTTCTGATAATCAATAAATGATATTTTTGAAGTTCAAATATAATTAATATAATCGTAGGTCTCCACACCAATGTAACAGGTAAACATAAAACTGATTTTTGTTTTTACCATAATCATCATGTTGAAGATTAGTCAACCAATATTCTTGGGGAAGTTCAGTGTATTTAAATCCAAATCCATTTGTCTTAATATAATATACTCTTTAATTCTCTACTGAGGATTGTGTCTCTATAGGAAGATCTTGGTTGGATCATTAAGGAGTTTCTGACTTGGAGGCTATACATAGCTTCAAATGCCATATTAATTCATAATAGTAAAATGTGCTTATTTATTTGCCTATTTATCTGTGATTTCATATAACACCCAAAATATTTTTAAAATATTTTTTCTGGTTATTGAAGTATATTAACAATGAGTTGTTGCCAATAGTCACAAGTTGTACTCTCTAGGCAAGCACTAATTTTTTATTATTTCAAAAGAGCCATAGAGTAGAAATTTTGGGACACCAACCAATATTAGCAGAAACTAACTTTATATTTCTATGTAAAAAAAGTGCACACTATTTGTACATATTAATTTTGGTTTAGCCCTCTGATTATTTCAGTTTTATGCTTGTAAAGAAAATTCTTCTTTTTTTCCCCTGTGTTCAAACAAAACTGGAAACCTGAACTTTTAGAGGGTAAATCCAAATAATTTGTCACTCAATAGAGAATCTATTTCAAAGTGGTAAGAAGTGCTTACTCTGCTTGTGACCTTTTTCAAATAAAAAGTATTGATTGATGACTTCCAATCATATCGATTGTTTCATATGAGGTTTGTTGAGAAAGTCTTCTGTTCTCCAATAGCAACTTTAAATTACAAAGGAGATTTAATGGAAGAAATTATTAAGCATTATAATTTTCAGTATTATAATGATGAGAAAATTACATTTTTGGTACAGGAATTTTTATTAGTGGGATTTATTTGAAAACTAGAGTTGATAGTTGGGTGCTTGGACTTTCATCTTTCATTACCAAGAAAGGAGGAAAAATAATACTAATTAAATGGTGAATGTTGAAGGATGTCAGGATTCTAACTGGGAAATTTGACCAGGGGTCTCTGGGAAAATAATATTTTTCTGTTGTATTTGGTAACTATTTTTATTTATATGTTAAAGGTATTTGAAAGCACAAATTTTCTTGCTTTATTTCTTTATTTTGTTCTTATATAAGTTTTCTTCTGTGTAAAGGGTAGTTGTTATATCTCCATAACTGCTTTCTCACCTCAATTTTTTTATAAATTATTAATCACATGGACATTAGCTTTAGAAAAATTTACACTCATCTTCAAAATACTGACTTTCCGCATCTCATAACAGTTTTCCCTGAGGATAGACATTTTCCTTTTTTGTTTGCTTCCACAATACTAGTGCTTGATACTGTCTTCTGTCTCAGCCTATATTATACCCTGTTGTCATTTTCTTATCACTTCGCTAAATCTCATATTTTCTTCTTTGACCACTCTCACATCCAAATGAGGGTATCTCTAAGGACATTTTACTAAATGATCTTTATGCCTCTTTTTATTTGCATCCAGTCTTAATAGTTTTACCTGCTTTCATGACTTTAAAAATCATTTCAATTTTGATGACTTGTAAATATTTATCGTGTGTTTCCTTATCCTCACATCTTTGACAACTTCCAAAACTGCATTCCTAGATTTAATAGCAGCATTTGAATATGCTGATGCTAACTCAAACTCAGTGACTCCTACAATGAACCCATTATGTGCAATCCAAAGTTGATACTTTTATTATTATTTAACCATTTTGTCAATGATCACAAATGCTATTTTTCATGTTTTTCTGCCAAAAATAACTGTCCAGTCTCTCACCAGCTTGCTCCTCCTAAATCATGTCTACTTTGAAACACTGTTGTACAAATACTTTGCATATCATTAGCAGACTAATTTATAAAATATGCTATTTCCTTAGTTTTGCTGCAATCCATTTCCCCCCATTATTTTCTTATCTATTCCTAAACTGCAAACGCATAATTCTACAAGCTGTGATGTAGCTAACTCAATCAATGTCTGCCTCAGTGATTTTGTTCACACTACGTTTACAAACCACTACTCTAATGTGGGTAATAATATTCTCCAGATGGAATCAAGGATGGTATTATAAAGCAAAATAATTAATGATGTTTGTTTTACATGATATAATGACAGTGTCCAAAACTTTTAATTATATTGGCACAGTGAGTGCCAAAAGATGGTCAACAGCTCCTGATACAAAAATCTTATCTTAGATGGTTGTAAATTATAACACTGAAAATGGGTAAAATGTTTCAGATAGGTAGGAGAAAATGAATTAGTAGAAAGCTTTGATTGATAGATTGTGAGTCGGGTGCTTAGTTTACGTAGTACTGTTATTCTTTCTGACTCCAGATGTTTCAATTGCACTTCTAAATTTAGGGACTTTCTGACCTTATGAATATTGGTAGAAGGCAGAGCTTGTGTTCCATGAATAAGTTGAACATGACAAATAATGAGGACAGTAATGATAAAAATAGTAAATGAATGATAATGATAATGTTGGAAAGTAGCTAATACTAACTGAGCCCAATATTCTGGACATCTGTTAGAGAATTTTACATTAATTAAATAATTGAATCTTGCCTGTGACTCTTTTAGGTAGTTGCTATTATTCCCAGTTTGTGGATGAAGAAAGTGTGGTACCGTAAATAACTAACTCCCTCAACTCACAGAGCTTATGAATGGTAAAGGATTTCAATACCAGTTCTTAACTGATATGCTCTACTCTTATTAAAGCATTACTTTTCTACCCTCCTTACAGCTAGAGGGATGGCTCCCTCAATCAGATACTCTCACCATGAATTTTCATTTGTGAATTACTGATAAAGGGAAAGATGATTGTAATCAATATTCTCTAATGAAGAATGGTTGCTTTTCTGCGACGAGTGGCAAAATGGTTTGATTTTTAATGTCTCCTTTAGAGGTAAAAATATTTATGGAATACAAAGAATAAAATATTTGCATAATATACAAAAGTCTAGCTTGATTTACATAAATTTAATAATTCTAGGTCTAGCAAACTGAATTTACATTTGACATTATACATTAGAGTCACAGTCCTTTACCAACTTCCAGACATCAGATGATAGACTCAGAGTACTTTCAATAAGTGGAAGGACAAATAACCTTGAGGAAGACATCTAAATTGATCATAAGGACATTCTGTGAATCATCTAGTTTTCCCAAGGAAGAAACTTTTCTCTTCTTTTCTCTGTATACAGAGAAAAATAAATAGCCAGACCTTATGAGGATTTTTGTAAACTACTTCCCATGGAACTTGAATGTCACTACAGTTCACCAGAAAGAGCAGTGTTTGATGGGCAGCAGATGATAAATGGACTTGTGACATAAGTTCTACTCAAGGTTAAGATACAATAGGGTATCCATAATGTACTTATTTCTGCAGTTCCCGTGTATATTGTTTGACTAGCTATGCTCAGCAACTGCCACAATCCCTGCATTGCTGTCTATGACTTATAGAAGGAATTAGGGCTAATATGAAAGAAAGCAAGGGGGGAGCCTTTAAAATGTTCTCTTTCTGCCACAGTGTAGGTCAAAAGCAACCTCAGCAGAATTATAGACAACTGTTGTATTATCAAAGTCTTGAAAGATGCAGGAGTGGTGATTTTCATTTTAGCCTTATTGAACTTTACAGTTCAGTGAAGAAGACCTAAGTAGCAGAGCTAGGTCAGCTATTGTGTTTTATGTCACAGTTTAGTACACAGATTTAAATATTTCACCAGCCTAAGAGTCATGTCTAGGGGCTTCCTTTGTGATGCAGTGGTTAGGAATCCTCCTGCCAAGGCAGGGGACCAGGGTTCTAACCTTGGTCCAGGAGGATCCCACATGACGCGGAGCAACTAAGCCTGTGTGTTACAGCTACTGAGCCTGTGCTCTAGAGCCTGTGCTCTGCAACAGGAGAAGCCATCACAATGAGAAGGCTGTGCACCGTGGCGAGGAGTAGCCCCCACTAGCTGCAGCTGGAGAGGGCCCTCGCACAGCAATGAGAACCCAATGCAGCCAAAAATACACAAATAAAATAAATAAATTTATTAGAAAACAAGAAAAAAAGAGTCATGTCTAAAACATGTGGAATAGTGGTAAGTTGACATAAAAGGATTATAATTGGAGGTTTACAACAATCCCTGCCTTCTTTACAAAATAAATATTTACCATTAGAAAAACACCTCCTGGATCACTAATGAGTACAGGTGGTGAACCACTTGATCTTTGACCTTCTAACTATTTCTAAAATTGGGAAAGTCCAACTACATTCCATTATTCAGTGATAGTGCCGTATCTTGGATTAGCCAGGAAATCCTTAAAAGCACAAACAATTTACACAAGCAGTTATTTTACACTCCCTGTATGTCTATTTCTATTGTACTGCCACTATGCATCTAAACCATACCGCTTGTCTTTTGTTATATTCTCAGTAGTACATTGTCTCTGGATTAATAATACTGAAGCTAATTTTCAGAGGGTTCTGCGCAATATTCTGGCATAAGCCAGAAGGAGTAGCCCTGAAGAATGATAGAGATAGAAAATCCTCTTACTGGATGAAATTTTGAGTTATGCTTCTCATGATATATGTTTCATTAAAGAAACATGGTCCAAAGTAAAAATGTACATTGATTCATGGGCTATAGCTGATAAATGGCCAGGAGGTAAAGAATTTGGAAGGAATTGTGACAAAGAAATGAGCGCACAAGTAAGTAAATAGACCTCTTCTTAGGCCACAAATTCAGGTATTTTTCTTCTGGGAATAGCCACCAAAAGACTCCTACTTACTAATTATGCAGAGGCACATGTGATAAAGGATTTATACTTCAAGATTATAAAAACATTCAAAACTGTATAATAAGAAAACAACCCAATTAAAAAAGAGGCAAAATATTTGAACAGACCCTTGGCTCAAAAGGATAGATGGAAGGCAAATAACACATAAGATGTGCAACATCATTAGTCATTTGCAAAATACAAATTAAAACAATAATGAGATAGCATTGCACATCTATTAGATTGCTAAAAGAAAAAAAGACTGACAAGTCTAAGTGCTGAAGAGGTTGCAGAGTGACTGGGAATCTCATACACTATTAATTGGAATGCAAAATATTACTACAAAGTTTTTGCTTGACATTTTTTTTTAAATATAAAATTGCAACCACCATATAATGTAGTCATGTTAGTTCGAAGTATTTACCAACAGGAAATAAAATTGTAAATGCACATAAAAGCATGTACAGTGATGTTTCTAGCAGTTTTATATATAATAGCCCAAAGCTTCAAAGATCTGTTAATAGATACATGAAGAGAAAAATTGTGGTAGTTTCATATAAATAGTATTACCCAGAAGCACTAAGGAATGAATTGAACTATTGAAACATGTAACTAAATGACTGGATCTGAAAATAATTATACTGAATGAAAGATGCCCAAATTAATTATGCTGGATGAAAGAAGACCAAAAAGAGGACGTCTGAAGTATTTTGTTTATATAAAACTCTAGAAAATTCAAAGTGTTCCACATTAGCAGAAAGCATATTACAATTGTCTGAAAATGGAGAGGGGTCTTAAGGGAATCAAAAAAGGATGCAATGAAAATTTGGGGGGTAATGGATATGTTCATTGCCTTGATTAAAAACATTTTAAGTATTATGTGAGATAATTTTAAATAAACAACTCTGGGAGAGTTAAATTTACAGAAAAATTGCAAAGATACAGCAAGGAGTTCTCATATACCTCAAACCCAGTTTCCCCCATTATTAACATCTTAATATGATAAATTTGTTACAATAAATGAACCAATATCAATAGCTTATAATTAAAGTTCACACTCTTTTTATACCTTAGTTTTTTTCCTTAATGTCTTTGGTCCAGGATCTTACCCAGGATAGCACATTATTCTTTACTTGGAATGCAAGTTAGATATTACCTAGCCTAACATTATATTTTACAGTTTAGGAAAAAACTTCCATGTTTCTGGACTCTATTGGGGTTCTAGGCTTATATTCACCCTTGACTGTGATGTGAATGGGAGAAACAATGACTGTTTTCATAGGTTTCACATTCTGAAAACATAGCCACAGTCATTTCTTTGGCAATTGAAATGTCTTAATGTAAATTTATCCTTGAAAAGGAGTCACTTATTCACAATTGTCAGTTGTAGCAATTGCTATATTTTCACAGTCAACACCAATTCTTTTTACTAGCCTATAACTGCATTCATGTCATTGACCAAGGGAAAACAAGACAAAACAACAAACAGGAAAACAGCTCATGTCACTGCAGTAACTGATTCTTGCTTGTACTCTGAATTTGTGTCCATTCATGGTACTGAACCTTTCTGAACAAAAGGCATATTGGTAATTAACCAATTATTATATACATGTTATATATCTTATAAAAGGAGAATTAGAGGGTACTATGACTATATAAAAACTTATGTCTACCTTAATTTTCTAGCTGTAAAATATGTGCATACTCTTTCTGCCAATTATTACCATATATTTTTCATCTCTTGCTATCAGTTACAACTACTGGTCTAACCAGGAATTGTGTTCTTTTTCTTTTTTCTTATTAATATATAAAATATAATCACTTCCATTTATTAACATATTTCCTCCTTTTTAAATATACATTTCCTTCTTAATATTGTGACTAATTGAGATCTTAAATATATTAAGACCCTCTGCTTCATCCACTGTTTGCTGTGCTAGTTTAATTTGATTATAAGGGTTTCAGGTAGGCCTAGGTAAACACTCTTTAGACTTATTCCTTATTTTAATTTCACTTATGTTAGAAGTACCTATTGTTGCTTATTTTTAAAACTTTTTGTTTAATTCATTAATGATCATATGTTCATATTCTCACTAAGTCAATTAGACTACTTCCTCTCTTTATTAAATGGATTCTCCAATGTAGGGAAGCCGTAATCTTTCTTTTTTTATTGAAATATAGTTGATTTACAATATTATATTAGCTGCAGGTGTATAGCATAGTGATTCAATATTTTTACAGGTTATACTCCATTTAAAGTTTTAAGGAATGATGTCTACATTTCCCAGAGCTGTCCAAATTTCCTTGTTGTTTATCTATTTTATTAATAGTAGTCTGTATCCCTGAATCCAATGCCCCTATCCTGCCCCTCCCCCCTTCCCTCTCTCCACTGGTATCTGCTTATTTGCTTTCTATATCTGTTGAATCTTTTTCTGTTTTTTATGTGCGTTCATTTGTTTTTTTTTTTAGATTCCACATATAAGTGATAACATATAATATTTGTCTTCCTTTGTCTGACTTATTTCGCTAAGAATATTAATCTCTAGGTCCATCCATGTTGTTGCAAATGGCAGAATTTTATTCTTTTTATGGCTGAGTAATATTCCATTATATATATATATATATATATATATATATATATATATATATACACACACACACACACCACATCTTTCTTAATTCATCTGTTGGTGAATATTTGGGTTTCTTCCATATCTTAGCTATTGTAAATGATGCTGTTATGAACATTGGGGTGCATGTATTTTTCTGAATTACTGTTTTATTTTCTTCAGCAATATACACAGCACTGGAATTGCTGAATAATATGGTAGTTCTACTTTTAGTATCTTTAGGGACCTACATACTGTTTTCCACAGTGGCTGTACCAATTTATATTCCCACCAACAGTGTACAAGGGTTCCCTTTTCTCAATATCCTTTACAACATTTATGGTCTTTTTGATGATAGCCATTCTAACAGGTGTGAGGTGATATCTCATTGTGATTTTGATTTGCATTTTTCTAATAATTAGCAGTGTCGAGTATCTTTTCATGTAGGTTAGTCATTTGTACATCTTCTTTGGAAATATCCTTCAGGTCTTCTGCATATTTTTTAATCAGGTTGCTAATGGCTTTTTTTTTTTTTTATTGAGTTGTCTATATATAGCTTCTTTTTTTAATGCAACATGCAAACTTTGTTTAACAAAACTTACAGATAAAGTCAAACAGGCACTTATATTAAGAGAAAAATTGACATATATGTATATGTATGTGTGTATATATATATATATATATATATATATATGATAAGACCCCTTATGGGTCATATCATTAGCAAATATTTTCTACCATTCAGTAAGCTGTCTTTTCATTTTGCGGATGGTTTCCTTTGCTGTGCAAGAGCTTTTAAGTATAATTAGGTCCCATTTGTTTATTTTTGCTTTTATTTGTTTTGCTTTAGGAGTTGGATAAAAAAAAATATTGTTCAGTTTTTTGTCAAAGTGTTCTCCCTATGTTTTCTTCCAGGAATTTTATAGTTTTAGGTCTTACATTTAGAACTTTGATTCATTTTGAGTTTATTCTTATATATGGTATGGAGAAATGTTCTAACCTCATTCTTTTACATATAGCTGTCTAGTTTTCCAATACTTGCTTTGTATGTTTAGGTGCTCCTGTACTGGGTGCCTATATGTTAATGAGTATAATATCCTTTTCTTGTATTGATCTTTTTATCGTTATATAATGCCTTTCTTTGTCTTTTGCTATAGAGTTCGTTTTAAAGTCTATTTTGTCTGATATGTGTATTGCTAACCCCACTTTTTTGTCACTTCCATTTACATGAAATATATTTTTCCATCCCCAATTTTCAGTCTATGTGTGTCTTCAGCTCTGAAATGGGTCTCTTGTAAGCAACATATATGTAAATCTTGTTTTTTTTTTTTTAAATCCAATCAGCCACCCTATGTCTTTTGATTGAAGCATTTAGTCCATTGACATTTTAATTGATTATTGATAGACATGTACTTATTGACAGTTTATTACTTGTTTTCTGTATGTTTTTGTAGTTCTTCTCTGTTCATTTCTTCTTTTTGTTTCTTCCCTAGTGGTTTGATGATTTTCTTCAGCAGTATGCTTGTGTTCCTTTTTTCTAGTGTTTGTGTATCTATTGTAGGTTTTTGATTTTTGGTTACCTTGGGGTTCATATATGTTTGACCTACAATTACATCTACTTGTTTTAACCAAGTAGTCATTTAAGTTCAAACACATTCTAAAAGATCTACAGTATTCTTGCTTCTTGTCATACTCTTTTCTTTTCCACTTAGAGAAGACTCGTTTAACATTTCTTTTAGGGTAGGTTTAGTATTAATGGATTCTTTTAGTTTTGTTTCTCAGAAAATGTCTTTATCTCTCCTTAAATTCCAAATGATAATCTTGTTGAGTAGGGTATACTAGGTTGCAGGTTCTTCCCTTTCAGCACTTTGAATATCTCATGCCACTCCCTTCTGGCCTGAAAAATTTCTGCAGAAAAATCAGCTGATAGACTTATGGAGACCCCCTTGTATATGATTCTTTGTTTTTCTCTTGCAGCCTTTAGAATTCTCTTTTTATTTTTAACTTTTGACATTTTAATAATGATATGTCTTGGTGTGAGTCTTTTTGTGTTCATCTTGTTTGGATTATCTGTCTTTCTGTACCTGGATATCTGTTTCCTTCTTCATGTTTGGGAAATTTTCTGCCATAATTTTATCAAATACATTTTTTACACCCTTCTCTCTCTCTGCTCCTTCTGGGACCCCTATTATGTGAATGTTGGTATGCTTGAAGTTATCTCAGAGATCCCTTAAACTGTTCTCTCTCACTATTTTTTCTTTGTTTTCCTTTTTTCTGGTCTGATTGGGTGATTTCCATTATTCTATCTTACAGATCATGTATGTGTTCTTCTGTATTACTTAGTCCTCTATTCATTCCTTCTATTGTGGTTTTCACTTTAGTTATTGTATTCTTCAGTTCTGCTTAGTTCTTTTTTATATTTTCTTGTTTCTTGTTAAAATTCTCACTGTGTTAATCTATTCTTTTCCACAATTCAGTTACCATTCTTATTACTAATGCTTTGAATTCTTTATCTGGTAAATTGTTTATTTCTGTTTTATTATATTTTTCAGGATTTTTCTCCTGTTCTTTCAATTGAGACCAGTTCTCTGTCTTCTGCTTTTGCTTAACTTTCTCTGTCTCTATGAATTTAGGTGAAATATTTACCTCTTGTGAACTTGAAGTGGTGCCCTTATGTGGGGGTGTCCCTATATGGCCTGTGTGTGCCCCATGCCTTTGGTGGGAGAGCTGGATTTAATATGAACACAAGTCACATCTTTCCTTAGAGTGTGCTGGCAGCTATCACCTGGGTAGGAGGCAGGGATTGAGGTAGAGGAACTAGAGCTGGAGCTGGGTGTTTGGCACAGCCTCTTCTCTGCTCAGTGTCTGTCACCACCTTATTGGGAACAGAGTCTGATCCTAAGTTGCTGGAGCAGAAGACCTGAGGTTTGAATCTGAGCTGGGTCAGTCCCCTTTAAGTGTGTGTTCTCCCCTCTCCCATCTCTGAGATCTTTGACCCAAAGGGGAGCAGTGCTGAAGCAAGAGAGGCCTGTGTGAGCTCTCCTGTGTGACTGGGTACAGGCTGAGGTAGATTGGCCACAAACAGAGGTCCAGGCTGTCGCCAACGTTCTGTCTGTGCAAGTGCCAGCAATGGCTGCCCCAGCACTGCTCAGATGCAGCCTCAGGTCTGTGTCTCCTTTGTCCCTCACAGCCAATCACTACCCCCAGCCACTGCCAGCCCTCCCTGTTGTGGATCTATGCCACAGGGCAGGCAAGATCTGCGTGGGTTCTCAGCATGTACCTGGGTGGTTGGTCTCAGAGATTGGGACTGTCTCTGATGTGTTGTCTGAGTAAGGGCCAACAATGTCCAACCCCACCCCACTCAGATGCCACCCTGGTCTGAGTGACCTCTCAGTCCTATGGCTGAGCTCTCTCCCTGGTCATGGCCACTGTTTGTCCGGTGTGAAGGTGGGATGTGAAGTAATCAAGGCTGGAGTGTTCACTCGTCTTAGGCTAGGCCACACGCCAGGGTGGTCATGGGATACAGGCAGCTGCTCAAGCAGCCCTCTTCACCCTGCTTTGGTAGCAAGCCAGCACACGTGCACTGCTACAAGTGGTGAAGGTGGGATGTGAAATAAGCAGGGCTGGAGTGTTCACTCGGCTTAGGCTAAGCCACACACCAGGGTGGTCATGGGATACAGGCAGCTACTCAAGAAGCTCTCTTCACCCTGCTTTGGTAGCAAGCCAGCACACATGCACTCCTGTAAGTGGAGTCCAGGCTTTCCACAGCCCTCCTGTTAGACCCACCAGCCCTCCAACCAGACAAGGGGGCTTGTCTTCCCTCTGTCAGATCCCAGGACTGGGGAGTCCATTATGTGGTATGAACCACCCACTCACCAGGGGAGATCTTCACCCCTGTGATCTCCTTTTTCCTCTGAATCCCTTCTCAGGGTCACGGGGCCCAACCTGACCACTTCTCTTCCTTCCTACTCTATTCTCTGTTGATCTTGCTCACATACTTACTTGTACAGGAGTCTTTCTAACAGTTTCTAGTTAGTTTTCATTGAGAATTTTTCCACATGTGGATGGATTTTTGATGTATTCTTGGAGAAGGTGAGTTCCATATCCTCTTACTCAACCATCTCTTTCAATTTCATAATCTTTTTAGAAGTATTCATATACACATTGACATAATGTTTTCAAAGTACCTGCCATGCTCTTTGATGCCATTTATGTGAATAAAAGTCTGCACCACAAATTGTATATCTTTCCTTACTTTTAAATACTGACCCTTAATTGTGGTCTAATTGTTAGTTTGAATGAGAAATATGATATTGAGAATTTTTTTATTGAGTCTATTGAGTGTATATCACCAACATTTTAAATAATTCTTTCCACTTATAGGTGGTCAGTTTATTCTCTAACTCCACTTGCATTCTCACACACTCTTATCAAATGAAATTTGTTTGTAGCTGATTTCTCATTCCATTTCTTTGGCTAGATCATCATGGCAGGGTTAAGGCATACTTTGAACATTTAGCACAGTGCCAATGAATAAGTTTTCATCTACAAAGCTTTTTACCAACACTCACTTTGGAAGTGTGTATTACTAAGATCATTTATTCATAGATATCTGAATATAAAACATAGAGTGACATAATCTATGTTGGAAAATTGCTGTAAAGACTAAACACTAAGTCTGATGAGCTAAAAATATCAGAGTCATATAATGGAGAATAGAAAAATATGAATAAGGAAGTGTTTTCAAAGCATGTAAATGATTACATTGTTCATTTTCTACTGTCTAACTTCATTATAAGGGCCTCTATCAAACTGAGGCTTTTTTTTTTTTTTTTGGTAATTTAGATGCAGACCAATTCATGCTAATTGAAAGGAAAAGAATCCCAAGTAAAGTCAAGAACATATAAATCTGCTATATTTGATCTGATTGAGGCTATTTTGGGGAGATAAGTTTTCTTGCATCTCTTGGATTTCTGAATGGTTTTGTTAACCTTGTTCTAGACTATGTTCCCAAGGATGTTTGTGTAACAAACAGTTTTGGATGATAAAGATGGTGAGTCCCTCCAGGGAAGAGAATGGATTTATTTCCTAAAGAAGAAACTAAAAGTAATGTCTGCAAAGTTTGTCGATAGCCTCCCTTATAAGATTGGGGGTTTCCTAACCTTGAGCTTCCTCTGCTGTGACACACTACTGTGTGTACAGAATCACTTAGACTTCTATGCTTAGACAACAGATCTTGGGCAGTAAGGGGAACTGATGTGAACTTGAAGCTCATGCTTCCTGCTGTCCCATGAGTAATAAATTCCTTTGTCTCTGGTCCAAGAGTCTTGTGGTTTGTGTCAATATCTATAAAACAGTGGCAGACTAAATTATTAGCTTGTAAGTAGGCTAAAATCTCTGACCCTTCACAGCTCCAGACAACTATAAACAGATATATTCCAAGAATCTCCTCTACTACATCAAAAATATATCTTGTCAGGACTTTTTCCAGAAGCAAAACTAAGTTATGAATAGAAATATGCTGTCATTCATTTAAAAAAAAAATAAAAGGAAGAAAAGAAATAAAGAAAGGAAGACAGGAAAAAAATAATGAAACTAAAAGAAGAAAAAAAGAAAAAAATGACTTTTCAGGGCTTCCCTGGTGGTGCAGTGGTTGAGAGTCTGCCTGCCGATGCAGGGGACACGGGTTCGTGCCCGTGTCCAGGAAGATCCCACATGCCGCGGAGCGGCTGGGCCCGTGAGCCATGGCCGCTGAGCCTGCGCGTCCAGAGCCTGTGCTCCGCAATGGGAGAGGCCACAACAGTGAGAGGCCCGCGTACCGCAAAAAAAAAAAAAAAAAGACTTTTCATTTGTTATTTAATCATTAAGCAAATCTAAGAAGCATCTACTCCATCCTAAGCATTCTTCAAGATAATACAGTAGAGAACAGAATGGACATGGTACCAAGTTTACACATGGAAGCATAAGGAAAATCAACAGATGATGACATGTATCATGAAAGAAATGAAGGTGATCGGAGGCGATGTGGTAAAGGGAGGGCTACATTAGACAGAGTGATAATAAATTCCTTCTTAACTCTGAGAGATTTAATCTGGGAGCATAGTTTAGTAAAAAAAGACCCTGGATTCCAGTGATGAATCTGATATTTATTAGTTGTGATATCTCTGCAAGGAGATAAAGACTGTCATACTGATTGATATCTTCTCTAATTGTAATACTGACACATTGTAAACATATTTTGATATTGTAGAACACATAATAAAAGTTTGAGTTTGCTAGTAATACTTATACTACCGGAATTCTGCTCACAGACTTTCTTTTTCAAGTAAACTAAATGTTGACATGACCATCTTTTGTTTTTGCTTTTATGACTTGGATAGTTTTTACAAGTATCAGTATGCTTTCCTTATGTCATAAGTTACTGTGGCCAAGTCAAGCTGCCTTTTATAAATAAGCTCTTGAAATGTCTCTGGATTATTGTTTTGTACATATTGTCTTAGAGTCATTCTCAGATATAAGTGTGAGATTGTCCTAGAATTAACACTACCCTAGGACGAATCAAGGAAGCTAAAGAGCTTCTCCTTGTTTTAGATTAGACAGTGTTTTCTTTTCTGTTTTCTATTCCTTTTGAAAAAATAAAAATAAACAAGAGGAGGTTTATATAATTGAATCTTTGCTAAGGGGAATTTGGGCTATACAGGAATTGTTTTCTGTATTATATGATTTAGAACTTTTGAAATAAAGATTTCTATTTAACAATACCAAAATGTTCTTCTAAATTACTTTGAATATCCTCAAATCATAAAACCATAAATGCATAGACCTCCTAGTCTCATGTTCAAATCCAGAGACCTATTTCTTATAAATTAAATACAATTTGAATTTTCATTCTTGATCATAAAGAAGATTCTTAGAGAGGAAAAGCCTGCATGTTTAATTTTGGATTTAATAAACAATGTGATATTATAGATTCAAAATTGAGATGTTATAGGTTAAAATTTTAAAGTTTACATAGAATATATTCCTTGTTGAAAATACAAATTTAATTTACTCATATTACAGATAAGGAAAATACAAAAAAATTAAATAAATAAACAATTTTCTAATTACCACATGACTAGTAAAGTTAAAGTGAGATCTGTAAGTTTGGCCTCTTTTTTCTTGTCCAAAGCCATTCTTATTGGTCCTTCTTTCACTGATATGATATTTGTATTTCATACATCAGAATCATCTCCAGTGCTTGTTGAAAATTCAGATTTCTAGGACCTCAAGAGATATGCTGACTCTGAATTTGTATAATAAGACTTAGAAACATGCATTTTGATAAGCTTTTTTTCAGGACCTTATGTGTACTTGGAATGTGTACAACCACTCAATTGATTAATTAAGCTTTTTTCAGGACCTTTTGTGTACTTGGAATGTGTACAACCACTGAATTAATACAATGAAAATGAAATGTCTGGGCTATTAGTATTACCTGAAATTGTAATTTATACAAATAAAACAATTAATACATAAACAATTGAGTGTTCTTTTTTAATTCATTGGTAAACTTCTCTTTATCTTGCAATTAAAATTAATTTTTAGTCAATACTTTTGATGCCAAGGTCCGTAGAAAATGGCAAACGGAATGAAATGTTTATACATACACACACACACACACACACACACACACACACACCCTTGAAGAGCTCAAATAATAAGATTCTATGTAGTGATAAATAAAAAGTTATAAATAGTGAATAATTATATAAAAGAAAGTAATTGATAATCATTTATTTTAAAAGTTATACTTCTGTTTATCAATTTTTGTATTTTATTCCTTAATCAGCTTCTAGAAACTTCTTTTGAAACTCAAAGCCAAAGGTTCTCTGTGGCTTCTCTTTATACTCTCTTCTCTGGGACAATGACCCTCAGCCTGTTTTTTTTTTTTTTATTTTTTTCTTTTCTTTTTTAAGTGACATAATTTCTATGCAGTGAATTTCCAATAAAAATTTATGTTTACAGTTGGATAAATTAGCTTAGTTTTAATGATGAAAATGAAGCTAAAATTATTGAGATGGAAAATATGTCAGATAATATTTTTAAAACAATAGCTTGGTTCATAAGCAACAAAGTGTAACTCTGTGAAGTTAAATTATTATATTCCTGATAGTTTTAATTGCAAAATTATGAGAAGAAGGAAAGTTATTGTCATGATGGGAACTTTAACACAAGAAATAGCAAAAAAATAACCCAAAGGTAGTTGGCAAAGAAAGCCAGGGTAATAATTGCAGCTGTAAAGACTAGTTTTGAAAAGAAAGCTAAGAACTAGAATTCTGCACCTTGGTCAAGTTGTTCAGTTGCTATAAGTCAATTTTGCTCCCGTAAATTGGGATAATGTCATAATATTCACAAATATTTATAGGGTGTATGTGTTAGGTACTATCCTGTTTGGTAGGGATATACTAGAGGAGAAAACATGATGAATATAAAGTCTTTAGAAATTCCAGGTATATAGAAAGCACTCAGTAAATCATGTTAAAGAAGATTATGCAAATGACAAATAAAAATTAAATATGCGTAAATAGTAAGAAAGGGCTCCCTAGAGGTAGTATATAGCTACATAGAGATTTATAGTACAGGGAAAGAAGGCAGGGACATAATGAGCTGAAATGGGGTTCTGAGGAATAGGTTATTTTATGTAAGAAGCCCCTGTAGTATGTACAGGGTAGAATGGGGAGAAAATTAAGAACAGCAGATCAAGCCTTTCTCAAAGTTTATAATTAAAGCTATCATGTTCTAAAATATCTATATGTATTTATGTGTTTGTGTGTGTGTGTGTGTGTGTGTGTGTGTGTGTGTTTCAGGATGGGCAAAGGATGTGAGGCAGAGCAAGATTCAGAAAGAGGCTGTGGTCATGAATGGAGACTGAGTAAGGCAGGTAACCAGTTAGTCCATGGACTAGAGATCACGGCAGAAAGCAAAATCTGAAAGAGCAAATCACACTGAGGTTTTGGGTTTTCTGTGACTCGAGGGATACATAGGCGCCCAAAGGTTACCCCTGAGGTCTTTGATCTTGACCTTAGTATTGGTTTGCAGGTGTTGGAGGAGGTCATCGAGAGGACATGAGCTTGGGTTGGCCCAAGACCTGGACTCAGGTAACTGGAGGCTCCTCACCTCCTCCCCCTTCCTTGGAATGTGCATTCTGCCCACCATTCCCACAGTAGGAGCAGTTCCAGGAAGAGAGCCTTGAGAGGCTAAGGTGTTGTTGAGACCATTTGGATTGAATATGTGACAAAACCTATCTGAGGCCTCTGTATAAACTTTTAAAATTTGGCGGGCAGTGTGGAGACCTATTCATCTTGTGGTGTCCAAGACAAGCCACGTGTATAAGTTCCTTTGCTTATTAAACATGCTGCCTGTCAATCTGAAGTGTTTGGCTTCTTTATTCTGTCTCTACTTGCCTTCCATGTGCTGGAGCCAGTTTCAAATTTCACCTTTGAACACCCCAGTTTGGGAACCAACAGCAGGACAAAAATCTTAATCTGAACTGTGTCCCTGAATAGAGGGACTGGAATTTTGCAAGTATTTCCAATGTGAATGGATTCTCAGGGGACTCCATTTCCAGTGGACACTCTTCAAGGACTGAGATCGATTTAGATCAGGGTGTTTCTCTCAGTAGACTCAACTTAAGGCATTAGGAAGAATACAAAAATCCTATTAATTTGCCAGTTTGTTGTTTAAAGACGCAGTTACTACATATTTATTGGCACTCTATTATCTTTCTCCATAATGATAGCTTTTCTCTTACTCCTTTTGTACAACAAATTGGAATGTAAAACAAAAGACCATAGGTGTCTTTATACTAATTTAGGAGACTTTATTCCTGATAAATGAGGTTTCCTGGGGGAGAGAGTGGTGGGTACTGAGGTGTGAATGTTGCCTCTACTATTCCTTCTCCTCATCAATTAGTGGTTAATGTGTCTTCACACTTTACAACAACATACACAATTTAATAATCAGGGAAACATCTAGTTAATATAATGATTAATTTATGAAAGAGAAAAGAGGTATTTTAGAGAAACAGGCAGAATTTGACAGGAGGGAACATATAACGTCATACTATTATACAAACAAGATTCAGAGTAAGGATACAAGCGAAATTGCAGAGGCTAATTGGTGTCATTTCTTTGTTTTACCAGCCATCCCTCCATGTCCACTTTCTTACAAAATCCAAGTTAGACTGAGTGCTTTATAGCACCCTGAAATTCAAAGATAGTTTTTATGTATCTGCATTATAGTAAAAGCCATCGTAGCAGGAACTGTTTCTGTCATTTTTTTTCTTGTATCCCGAGTGCCTAGACAAGTGCCTTAAAACCAAAGAGAAGCTCAGTAAATATTTGTTCATTGATAAAAGAATCTCAGTCAAAAATACACAACTTTATTATTTTCAGTTTGCCATCTGCTTATTTAATCTGTGCTTCTTACCTCTCGAGAGGGAGTTTGGAAAGAAGTAAGAGACATGATAGGATATGCTAATCATTTCTCTCTCTGTGTTTAGAGGTATGTTCTGAATCAAATTTGAATCTCACAATCCTTTGCTAGTGTTACTGAGTCCAAGCTTGTACTGCTTACCACATAACAGGCCAATAAATCGAGAGATGAGCTGTTGGGGCAAGGAATAATGACTTTATTTAGAAGGCCAGCAGACCAAGAAGATGGTGGACTAGTGTTCCAAAGAACCATCTTGCCCAGGTTTGGGTGTTAGATTCTTTTATAGAACAAAGAGTGGGAGGTGAGAATGTAAAGTAAAAATGCAATAAGTTGTTTCAAATATTTTCTGGTTCTGGCCAGAGTCTGGAAGGGATGTGTTAATTTCTTCTTTTCTTCAGCCATTCACACGTGGGCCTGGTCAGGATGTTTCCTTGAGCTTAAACAAAGTAGTTTTAGCTTAACACTCAGGCATGGGAGGCAGGGTTCCTGGAGATGGGTCATTGTGTATTCCCTAAGCTATAGGCAACATCCCTTTATTGATTAACTAGTAGTAAAAGCAATAGAACACAAAGGTTAAAGTAAAATAAACAGATCCACTATGGAGTCAGATTTGTCCTTCTCTATTATGCCAGGAGTGTTGCTTGTCCTGTCCCCAACATGAACACAAAATTCCACTGATAACTATGGTGATGGTGCATGTTTGGATGTGACTTCCAGATTAAGTACAATCTCATCCATGTAGTACATTTTCATGTTGGGAGGATTGTTCCTCTTTTCCTGGGATTTCTAGAATCAGTTCCAATAAGTGGTTGCCAAACACTAAATAGATGGAATATTTTATGTGTTTCCCTATTTTTAAAGTTTTTTATTAGAGCTAATAACCTTTTCAAAACTGAATATCAAAGAGCACTTCATCTGTGGGAGAGGAATTTTTCACATGCTTTCATACACTCTAAAAATATAAACTTAAGCTTTGGTGTAATAATGATGTGTACTGTATCACTTTGTGTATTACTATTCTGGGATATATGCACATTTGCCTGAGGGTGTATATAAGATGATTAGTATAAAATCATAAGCAAACTGGGCAGGTGATACCAAAGCATACATGAAAAAACATTTAACGGAATGTTTTGCACTTGGCATTCTACTTTGAACACTCTATTTAGGTAACAACCACACCTAAAGAGATTTTACTGGAAAGTGATTTTACTGGAAAGTGATTTTACTGGCCGCAAATTCCTAAAGTAATTGTGTGGGCTGCTTAGAGCAGCCACTGGTCCCCTTCCTGATTACACTGTTGATGAGAAGTCTCAGGTACTTTGCTCTCTCCTACAAGCCATTTCCTTTTAAATCCCCATCAGTTCAGAGAAATTCATATGATTTGATCCACTTTTGAATATGAATAAACTCTTTATAATCTTTAGTGAGATTCATATTAAGTCAAAAATCTCTATAAGGATTTTTTTTTCTTTTTCTCATACAAGATCTTTTTGTCTTACAAGAGTTTTAACCCTTAAAACTCACTCTCTCACTGAATTCTTGACTCTGGTGTAATCATCACAAATATTTTTTGAGCATTTGAAAAGTGTGAGCAAAATTTAAAATGTCTTATTTATAATGTGCCTTAGATGCCACTGGAAAGCTTTAATTATGAAAGCTAATAATTTTCTATATTAGGAAACAAAAATGTATGTGTATGGGTAAGTGAAATTTTTAATTGTGAAAACATTTTCATTTGTTGCTGTGTGAGGACTACTTTCAACTCTGTTTAAGTGAAAACTTATATGTCTTAGAACTTTCAGATCTAAATAGTTAAATAATTGTGCTCATGGTTACCAGGCCAAGAAGGAACTAGTTACTTCTGATAATTTTGAAGATTGAAAATGATGTGTTATAATCTATTGTCAAGAATGGAATGATTGACATTTGTTTGTTGATACTGTCATTATCAGAACATTATTTGAAAGAGCAGTGATTGTGCCTAAAGCTAAGTGTCCACATACAAACTTTAAACCCAACTGGTCTGCAACGGGAAACTTAATCTTCACCCTCAGATGAGACCACAAGGTAAAACAAAACCATATAATGCTTCCAATCCTTTTCTCTAGTTTGATACTCAGGAACTAGGAATTCTAAGATCTTTATTGGGCTCAGAACACAGAGCTGTTTGAACATATTGGTAAAGTCACCACTGTAGAGTCTCAATAAGGAGCTAGAATATTTTATTTTAAAATTTATTTTAAAGGGTACATGAGAACAAAATTAAGAGAAACCTGTCAAATGCTAAAATTATTAAATCAATCTCTTTCAGGTGGGGTTTTCTTTCATATTATCTATCATTAAACACTTTATATGCATATTCTCACTTAATGATTTGAACAGTAATAACTATAATAGTTATACATACAGCATTTCACATAGCATTTTCACTGTAATATTCAATGTAATAAAAATATATTAAGATGTAGGGGAAAAAGGATTAAAAATTCCCAAATTTCAAGGCTTTAACAACTTAACCTCAGAGATATATGTGTAAATATACAAATATAATACAACTTGGTAAATGTCATGATAGTGCCATGAGAGCATAGATGTAGACAGAACTTAATTATTTCTGGAGAATGTTATTTATTTTATGTGATCATAATATGACAGATATTCCCCAAACTTTATTCAGGGGCTTTTCTACATAATATCCTCTTTTTCTTTCATGACTTTAAATGTTGTCTAGACACTAATTCCATCATATCAGCACTAAAACATGGTTAAGTCTCTCTCTTCTTAAAACCCAGACACATACACACACAAGTAACTTAAACCCAAGCTCTTGTTCAGCTACTTTGGCATTTCTCTCATGCCCACTTCTTCTTATTATTATTGATAACCATACTTTCTCCATTTTTCACATCACTCATTCATTCATCAAACCACTCACCATGACTTTTGCTGCCCAACATCTAAGGAAGTTAAAGCCCTCACAAGAAAACAAAACAAACAAATAAAAACAACAACAACAAAAAAGGAACTTTGAAAGGATAAACAAATTGTCCAAAGTCAAATCAGTAGTAGAAGATAAGTGGGGTCTCTGGATTCCAAAGTAGCCTCAGAAATTACTTTATGTATTAAATCAAAAAATTCATATTTTAATGCCAATCTATTGAAGTTAAATAAATGGAAAATCATTTGCTTGTTTTCAACACATAGCTGTTTGTTTCTGCTCACCGACATACAAACTCATACATGTAGAAACTTCATATGTTTTTAAATTTTAAAAATATTGATAACATAAAATGTATCAGGGACCTTCAAGATGGTGATGGAGTAAGACATGGAGATCACCTTCTTCCCCACAAATACATCAGAAATACATCTACATGTGGAACAACTCCTACAGAACACCTACTGAAAGCTGGCAGAAGACCTCAGACTTCCCAAAATGTAAGAAAATCCCCACGTACCTGGGTAAGGCAAAAGAAAAAAGAAAACACAGAAGCAAGAGAATAGGGATGGGACCTGCACCTCTGGGAGGGAGCTGTGAAGGAGGAAAAGTTTCCAAACACTAGGAAGCCCCTTCATGGTTGGAGATGGGGAGTGGGAGAGGGGGAAGCTTCAGAGCCATGGAGGAAAGCGCAGCAACAGGGGTGTGGAGGGCAAAACGGAGAGATTTCCGCACAGAGAATCGGTGCTGACCAGCACTCACCAGCCCGAGAGGCTTGTCTGCTCACCCGCTGGGACGGGCGGGGGCTGGGAGCTGATGCTCGGGTTTCGGAGGTCAGACCCCAGGGAAAGGACTGGGGTTGGCTGCATGAACACAGCTTGAAAGGGGCTAGAGGGGCACAGCTAGCTGGGAGGGAGTCCAGGAAAACATCTCGACCTGCCTAAGAGGCAAGAAACCACTGTTTCAGGGTGTGCAAGGAGAGGGTATTCAGAGCACCACTTAAACAAGCTCCAGAGAAGTGTGTGAGCCGCGGCTGGCAGTGTGGACACCAGAGACGGGAATGAAATGCTAAAGCTGCTGCTGCAGCCACCAAGAATCCTGTGTACAAGCACAGGTCACTATCCACATCCCCCAAGGAGCCTGTGCAGCCTGCAATGCCAGGGTCCTGTGATACAGGGACAAGTTTCCCAGGAGAACACAAGGTGTGCCTCAGGCTGTTGCAACATCAAGCTGGCCTCTGCTGCTGAGGGCTTGCCCCACATTCCAATTATAACTACTGTACACACCCCTCCCTGGGCAGGAGTGTGCAAGAGACTCCTAATCAGCCACTGCTTTAACCCCATTCTGTCTGGGTGAGAACATATGCCTAAGGGTGAATACACAAAGAGGTGGGGCCAAAACCAAAGCTGATCCCAGGAGGTGAGTGAACAAAGAAGAGAAAGGGGAATTTCTCTGTGCAGCCTAAGGAGAAGTGGATTAAATCCACACAATCAACTTGATGTACCCTGCATCTATGGAATACCGGAATAGACAACAAATCATCCCAAAATTGAGGTGGTGGACATTGGCAGCAACTGTAGACTTGGGGTTTGCTGTTTGTGACTGATTTGTTTCTGATTTTTATGTTTATCTTAGTTTAGTGTTTAGTGTTTGTTATCAATGGTGGATTTGTTAATTGGATTGGTTGCATTCTTCTTTTTTAATTATTTAAACAATTTTTTTTTATTTTAAAAATTATTTTTTTAACTTATTATTTTTTCTTTCTTTTTTTCTGCCTTTTCTTATGAGCTGTGTGGCTGACAGGGTCTTGCTGCTCTGGCCTGGTGTCAGGCCTGAGCTTCTGAGGTGGGAGAGCTGAATTCAGGACTTTGGACCACCATAAACCTCCCAGCCCCACGTAATATCAATTAACAAGAGTTCTCCCAGAGATCTCCATCTCAACACTAAGACCCAGCTCCACTCAACAACCAGCAAGCTACAGTGCTGGACACCCTATGCCAAACAACTAGCAAGACAGGAACACAGGCCCACCCATTAGCAGAGAGGCTGCCTAAAATCATAATAAGTTCACAGACATCCCTAAAGACACCATCAGATGCAGCCCTGCCCAGCAGAAAGAAAAGACACAGCACCACCCACCAGAACACTGGCACCAGTCCCCTCCTCCAGGAAGTCTACACAAGCCACTGAACCAACCTTACCCACTGGGGGCAGATACCAAAAAGAAAAAGGAAACTCTGAACTGCAGCCTGCAAAGAGGAGACCCCAAACACAGTAACTTAAGCAAAATGAGAAGACAGAGGAACACACAGCAGATGAAGGAATAAGGTCAGACAAAACAAATGAGGAGGAAATAATCAGTCTACCTGAAAAATAATTCAGAGTAATGATAATAAAGATGATCCAAAATCTTGGAAATAGAATGGAGAAAACACAAGAAATGTTTAACAAGGACCTAGAAGAACTAAAGAGCAAACAAACAATGATGAACAACACAATAAATGAAATTAAAAATTCTCTAGAAGGAATCAACAGTAGAGTAACTGAAGCAGAAGAACAGATAAATGACCGGGAAGATAAAATAGCAGAAATAACTATCACAGAGCAGAATAAAGAAAAAAGAATGTAGAGAATGAGGACAGTCTCACAGACCTCTGAAACAGCATTAAACACACCAACATTAAAATTATAGCGGTCCCAGAAAAATAAGAGAAAAGGAAAATGTCTGAGAAAATATTTGAAGAGATTATATTTGAAAAATTCCCTACCATGGGAAAGGAAATAGTCAATCAAGTCCAGGAAGTTCAGAGCTCCATACAGGATAAATCCAAGGAAAAACATGCCAAGACACATATTAATCAAACTATTAAAAATTAAATACAAAGAAAAAATATTAAAATCAGCAAGGGGAAAACAACAAATAATATACAAGGGAAACCCCATAAGGTTAACAGCTGATCTTTCAGCAGAAACTCTGCAAGGCAGAAGGGAGTGGCAAGACATATTTAAAGTGATGAAATGGAAGAACCTACAACCCAGACTACACTACATAGCAAGGATATCATTCAGATTCGACAGAGAAATTAAATCTTTACTGACAAGCAAAAGTTAAGAGAATTCAGCACCTCCAAACCAGCTTTACAACTAATGCTAAACAAACTTCTCTAGGCAGGAAACACAAGAGAAGAAAAGACCTACAATAACAAACCCAAAACAATTAAGAAAATGGTAATAGGAACATACATATTGATAATTATCTTAAATGTAAATGGATTAAATGCTCCAACCAAAAGACATGGACTGGTTGAATGGATATAAAAACAAGATCCGTATATATGCTGTCTACAAGAGACCACTTCAGACCTAGGGACAAATAAAGATTGAAAGTGAGGGATGGAAAAAGATTCCATGCAAATGGAAATCAAAAGAAAGCTGGAGTAGCAATTCTCATATCAGACAAATAGACTTTAAAATAAAGACTATTAAAAGAGACAAGGAAGGACACTATGTAATAATAAAGGGATCAATCCAAGAAGAAGATATAACCATTGTAAATATCTTTGCACCCAACATAGGAGCACCTTAATACATAAGGCAAATGTTAACAGCCATAAAGGGGGAAATCCACAGTAACACAATCATAGTAGGGGACTCTAAAACCCTACTTTCACCAATGGACAGATCATCCAAAATGAAAATAAATAAGGAAACACAAGCTTTAAATGATACATTAAACAAGATATACTTAATTGATATTTACAGTACATTCCATCCCAAAATAACAGAATATACTTTCTTCTCAAGTACTCATGGAACATTCTCCAGGATGGATCATATCTGGGGTCACAAATCAAGCCTTGGTAAATCTAAGAAAATTGAAATTTTATCAACTATCTTTTCCGACCACAATGCTATGAGACTAGATATCAATTACAGGAAAAAAAATCTGTAAAAAATACAAACACATGGAGGTGAAACAATACACTACTTAATAAACAAGAGATCACTGAAGAAATCAGAGGAAATCAAAAAATACGTAGAAACAAATGAAAATGAATACAAAAAGACCCAAAACCTATGGGATGCAGCAAAAGCAGTTCTAAGAGGGAAGTTTGTAGAAAAATAACCCTACCTCAAGAAACAAGAAACACCTGAAATAAACAACCCAACCATACATGTAAAGCAATTAGAGACAGAAGAACAAAAAAACACAAAGTTAGTGGAAGGAAAGAAATCATAAAGATCAGATCAGAAATAAATGAAAAAGTAATGAAGGAAACAATAGCAAAGATCAATAAAACTAAAAGCTGGTTCTTTGAGAAGATAAACAAAATTGATAAACCATTAGTGAGAGTCATCAAGAAGAAAAGGGTGAAGACTCAAATCAATAGAAGTAGAAATGAAAAAGAAGTAACAACTGACACTTCAGAAATAGAAAGGAACATGAGAGATTACTACGAGCAACTATGTGTGAATAAAATGGACAACGTTGAAGAAGTGGACATATTCTTAGAAAAGAACAACCTTCCAAGACTAAAACAGGATGAAATAGAAAATATAAACGACCAATCACAAGCACTGAAACTGAAACTGTGATTAAAATTCTTCCAACAAACAAAGCCCAGGACCAACTGGATTCACAGGCAAATTCTATCAAACATTTAGAGAAGAGCTAACATCTATCCTTCTCAAACTCTTCCAAAATATAGCAGAGGGAGGAACACTCCCAAACTCATTCTACGAGGCCACCATCATTCTGATAGCAAAAGCAGACAAAGATGTCACTAAGAAAGAAAACTACAGGTCAATATAATTGAGGAACATAGATGCAAAAATCCTCAAAAAAAATACTAGCTAACAGAATCCAGCAGCCCAATAATAGGTCATACACCATGATCAAGTGGGGTTTATCCATTGAATAAAATCCTTGAATGCAAGGATTCTTCAATATACACAAATCAATCAATGTGATATGCCTTATTAACAAATTGAAGGAGAAAAACCATATGATCATCTCAACAGAGGCAGAAAAAGCTTTTGACAAAATTCAACAGCCATTTATGACAAAAACCCTCCAAAAGCAGTCATAGAGGGAACCTACCTCAACATAATAAAGGCCACATATGACAAACCCACAGCCAACATTATTCTGAATGGTGAAAACAGAAATCATTTCCTCTAAGATCAGGAAAAAGACAAGGTTGCCCACTCTCACCACTATTATTCAACATTGTTTTGCAAGTTTTAGCCACAGGAATCAGAGAAGAAAAAAGAAATAAAAGGAATCCAAATCAGAAAAGAAGTAAAACTGTCACTGTTTGCAGATGACCTGATGTTATACATAGAGAATCCTAAAGATGCTACCAGAAAGCAACTAGAGCTAATCAATGAATTTGGTAAAGTAGCAGGATACAAAATTAATGCACAGAAATCTCTTGCATTCCTATACACTAATGGTGAAAATCTGAAAGAGAAATTATGGAAACACTCCCATTTAACAGTGCAACACAAAGAATAAAATACCTAAGAATAAACCCACCTAATGAGAGAAAAGGCTGTATGCAGAAAGCTATAAGACACTGATGAAAGAAATTAAAGATGATATAATAAGATGGAGATACATAACATGTTCTTGGATTGGAAGAATCAGTATTGTGAAAATGACTATACTACCCAAAGCAATCTACAGATACAATGCAATCCCTATCAAACTACCAATGGCATTTTTCACAGAAGTAGAACAAAAAATTTCACAATTTGTATGGAAACACAAAAGACCCCAAATAACAAATGCAATCTTGAGAAAGAAAAACAGAGTTGGAGGAATCAGACTCCCTGACTTCAGACTATACTACAAAGCTACAATAATCAAGACAGTATGGTGCCAGCACCAAAATAGAAATATAGATCAATGAAACAGGATAGGAAGCCCAGAGATAAACCCACGCACATATGGTCATCTTATCTTTGACAAAGGAGGCAAGAATATACAGTGGAGAAAAGACAGCCTCTTCAAATGTGGTGCTCGGAAAACTGGACAGCTACATGTAAAAGAATGAAATTATAATACTTCCTAAACCGGTATACAAAAATAAACTAAAAATGGATTAAAGACCTAAATGTAAGGCCAGACACTGTAAAACTCTTAGAGGAATACATAGACAGCACCCTCTAAGATATAAACCACATCAAGATCCTTTGACCCACCTCCTAGAGAAATGGAATTAAAAACAAAAATAAACAAATAGGAACTAATGAAACTTAACTGCTTTTGCACAGCAAAGGAAGCCATAAAAAGGATGAAAAGACAACCCTCAGAATGGGAGAACATATTTGCAAATGAAACAACTGACAAAGGATTAATGTCCAAAATATACAAGGAACTCATGCAGCTCAATATCAAAGAAACAACCCAATCCAAAAATGGGCAGAAGACCTAAATAGACATTTCTCCAAAGAAGATATACAGATTGCTAACAATCACATGAAAGGATCACTAATAATTAGAGAAATGCAAATCAAAACTACAATGAGGGGGCTTCCCTGGTGGCACAGTGGTTGAGAGTCCGCCTGCTGATGCAGGGGACACGGGTTCGTGCCCCAGTCCAGGAAGATCCCATATGCTGTGGAGTGTCTGGGCCCATGAGCCATGGCCACTGAGACTGTGCGTCTGGAGCCTGTGCTCCTCAGCAGGAGAGGCCACAACAGTGAGAGGCCCACGTACAGAAAAAAAAAAAAAAAAAAAAAACTACAATGAGGTCTCACCTCACACAGGTCAGAATGGCCATCCTCAAAAATCTAGAAACAGTAAATGCTGGAGAGTGTGTGGAGAAAAAGGAACCCTCTTGCACTCTTGTTGGGAATGTAAATTGATACAGCCACTATGCAGAACGGTATGGAGATTTCTTAAAAAACTAAATAAGGAACTACCATATGATCCAGCAATCCCACACTGGGACATATACCCTGAGAAAACCATAATTCAAGAAGAGACATGTACCACAATGTTCATTGCAGCACTATTTACAAGAGCCAGGACATGGAAGCAACCTAAGTGTCCATCAACAGATGAATGGATAAAGAAGATGTGGCCCATATATACAGTGGAATATTACTCTGCCATAAAAAGAAACAAAATTGAGTTATTTGTATTGAGGTGGATGGACCTAGAGTCTGTCATATGGAGTGAAGTAAGTCAGAAAGAGAAAAACAAATACCATATGCTAACACATATATATGGAATCTAATATATATATATATATATATATATATATATATACACACACATATATTTCTGACGAACCTAGGGGTAGGATATGAATAAAGGTGGAGACATAGAGGAGAATGGATTTTAGGACTCGGAGATGGAGAAGGGTAAGATGGGACAAAGTAAGAGAGTGGCATGGACATATATACACTACCAAATGTAAAATAGATAGCTAGTGGGAAGCAGCTGTATCACACAGGGAGATCAGCTCATGCTTTTTGACAACCTAGAAGGCTGGGATAGGGAGGGTGGTAGTGAGACGCAAGAGGGAGGGCATATGGGGATATATGTATATGTATAGCTGATTCACTTTGTTATACAGCAGAAACTAACACAACATTGCAAAGCCATTATACTCCAATAAAGTTGTTAAAAAAATAAAATTAAAAAAAGTAAAACATGTCAGTAATCCTGTATAAAACTGTCCATTACTTTATATTACCCTTAAATGCAGGTCCACATTGCTTGTAGTGATGTCATGACTATGTTTCTCATGGCTCTGCCTGCTCTCTGATCTCATCTCAGGCCACAAGAAGAAGAGATGGAATACAAGGTGAGTTCTACGGTATGTGGAGCCTGAACTGACTCCGTGTGGCAGCCACTCCTGAGCCTCTGTGGTCACACAAAGAGCCACTGAGGAAGCAAACTTATACAACAAGTGGTAGAAAGGATGAAGTAACTCAGATACTAGGATTTCAAGGAACTCTGTGTATCCAGTATTCTGTTTTGATATGTCAATGAACTTGTAATAGAAGATTTCCGGGTTCATTGAATATGGTTCAAGAATAGTGCTGACAGCCATGAGACTGCACTTAACACTTCTAATGGGAGGTCAAGTTCTAACATAGTAAACATTCAATAAACATTTTTTTTGAAAATGAATAAACAAATTAATTAGTAAAACTTAATTGACTGAAAGCCTTTGAAATAAGTTCAGTTAATTTGGGTGATCACAAAAAGTAGGGTTATTGGGAGTTATTTAAGTTGTATTATATGTGTTTCACTGGTCGAAACCCAGTTTTGGATTCTATTTATTATTTTTTAATAGCTTGGAAAGAATTATTATGCATTGCTTTGGGATTTACCATTAAGTAAAGAATGCTGATGAGACAACTCTAAAAATTACAATAAATTATCTAAATTATAAGAGGTACTTTACAAAATAATCTATTCAGGTAAATAATATACGCTTTAGTTTAGTTTTTTTTTTTTCTTTAATATCCATAATAGAAGCTTCTTTTGAAAGCACAGAGTTATTTAAAGTTAGGTGTATTCAGCTTGGGTTTCTTCTGTGACCTTTCCTTGATATCACATCCTTAGTTTGGAATGAGGTTTTAAATAGGATTTGGAAAGAGGGATATTATCAAGTATGCAGAGACACCATCAGTGCAATCGTCCCACAGGTAAGATTGACAGCTGAAAAGAAGGGTGAATAAATGACAATTTTTCATTTGAACCTGTCTACTTTTCTCAAACTATTTCATTGAGAGTAAGATAAAAAATGTTAAGACATTTCTATTTAAGAAGACACATTTTCTGTGATGTGTGTTCATTACTAAATTATTGTCAAATCCAGTAACAAAAATAGATGGTACTGCTGGGTAAATGCATATGAAACTTGTTTGTAAAGGCAAGAAAAGAGATAGAAAAGGATAAAAAGGGTCCCTAGAAAAGATGTATTTAAAAGTTAGAGCAATTAATTTGGTAATGGCAGTTTGAATGAGATTTTGGGGTGTCTCTTTGTTTTTTGTTTACCTTAGCCTAGCTTATCTACATGGTATATTAGAATACCTTTAGATTTACCTTTTATAGAAAATTATAATTTCTTAATTACTATAGAAATATATGCTAACTTTTATACGTTTTAAATAAATCTATTTTAAAATCTCATGTAGTTAAAATTAACTGTCTGATTATATTTTATCATCTTAATCAGCATTACTAAATTCTGCTAATATTTTAAAATATCCATTCATTAAAAGTTCATATTTTACTTATTATGATTCAGATTAGAAAAATAGTTATAGTGAGATAATGTAGGAACTGGATATTTGCTCCACAGCACAGTTTATAGGGTACTCTTCTCATATACTTACCTTCTTATTCCAAAACAACCTTGTGAACTTGGGCATTGTTTTGCAAAAGAGAAAACTGAATGTCATGATAAGTAAGAAGAAAAGGAACTAGACATAGAATTGAGATCTTCTGGCTTTGGAGGTCATGGATTTTCAACTATAGGAAGTTGCAAAGGATCCTTAATATACATGTCCTTGATGGTCAATAAATGAAAGTTTAGTTTATAGTTCTGCCACAAATTAACCGCACACCCTTAAAGAGGATACAGTAATTAACCTCCTTAAACAGTGGATTCTTCACTTGTAAAATAATAAGATTAATTTGAATATCCTGCCATCTCCAAAATGATTCCATGTGCTTGGGACCCTACCATCCTCATGTACCACTATTTGGTGTGAGGGCATTAAACAGAGCAGGACATTTCCCTACTTAAGTTTGGAAGCAAGTCAGTCAAGTAGGTTAAATGAAGAACAAAATATCATCTTTATTATTTGTGAAGCTTATATTGGAGAATGTGGTTTATATTTGTGGGAAAATAGACCCAAATGAACACTCCAAGATATGATAGATTTATCTACCAGTAGCCACACTGAATTGAACCAGCCTTCCCCATTTTCAGAAGCAGAATCTGTCCCTATATTATTTATGTCATTGAGGAACAATGCAAAATATTTCTTCTCTTCTCAAGGGCCAGTTTCCAAGGGAAAAGAAAATGGAATAAGGGGTAAAGCCCTAGATGATTGGAGATTCAGTTTCTTTTACTCAGAAATTGGATAACTCCCTCCACCTCTGATGGGGAGAAGTGAATTGTAAGAGTAAAGCCAGAGATCCTACGTTAATTTATGTTCTTCCTCTTGAAATATCAAGAGTAAAGAAGTGTTTTCCACTTAATATTTTGCTTAATTGGACCTTAAATTTTACATATAACTCAAACCTAAATAATCCTATACTCGAATTCCCAGAAGAGAACAAAAACCAGTGACTTTAAAAAAATCTGACTAAGGGTCCTTGCTTAACCTATTTATTTCTTGTGCTTTAGCTTTATTCTATAGCCATTTTGATTAAATGTTAAATAGTCAAGGACCCTTGCATTTTTTTCTTCACCATAATTAGCTAACCTCTCTGTGTTCGCTGAAAAGGGTCAATTTCATCACATTTATGGTGTTCAAATATCTTCTTTTGTGTTTATCAGATTTCAGAGGTTAATAGATTTACTAGATTTGTATAGATTATTTTTTCATTTTTTAATCTTTTTTATATTGAAGTGTACTTGATGTATATTATATAAATTACAGGTATATGGTATAGTGATTCAAAATTTTTAAAGGTTGTACTCCATACTTATTATAAATACTACATTCCCCATCTTGTATAATATATAATTGTAGCTTATTTTATGCATAGTAGTGTGTACCTCTTAATCCGCTACGCCTAATTTCCCCTCTCCTTTCCCTCTCCCCACTGGTAAACACTAGTTTGTTCTCTGTGTCTGTGAATCTGCTTCTTTTTTGTTTTATTCACTAGTTTGTTATATATTTTTTTAGATTCCACATATAAGTAAAAATAGATTTTTATAGATTTTATAGATTTTTCTTTATGTGTATGTTAAATCCTTCATTTTTGCATATGGAGATGTATTATAGGTTTCAAGGTAAAATGTAAAAGTTCTATCTCCCTGATCAATTCTGATTCCTTTCTAAGCTGTGGAAGATATCTCATAACTTACTTATAGCTTAACATTAACTGGTCTTTTTATAGATCAAAATCTAAGATGTAGGTAATTGCTTTATTATTTATTAGCACTTCAGAATACAATTCACAATACAAAGCTGGGAGCTGAAATAACATCCTGCACATTTGTTGTTCTCTGATATTAACCTTTAAAATCTCATAGTCTTCTTGCTAATGTGAGACAACAGAAAGCTATTCCCTCTGAAAACTTCTAGTTACTTAAAAAATATATGAGTGGTAGAGTAAATCAAGAAAACAAGAATTAAGAGGATCAAGAAATAGGGATTTGAGGAGAATAAATATACTTCCATAAACATATTTCTTCACTTTTTTCTTTTTTTTTTTTTTGCGGTACGTGGGCCTCTTACTGTTGTGGCCTCTCCCGTTGCGGAGCACAGGCTCCGGACGTTCAGGCTCAGCTGCCATGGCTCATGGGCCCAGCCGCTTCATGGCATGTGGGATCTTCCCGGACTGGGGCACGAACCCGTGTCCCCTGCATCGGCAGGCGGACTCTCAACCACTGTGCCACCAGGGAAGCCCCATAAACATATTTCAATTTGAGGGTAGAGAAAAAAATTATGAATCACAAAGAAATAATTTGCTAAGAATATACATATTTTTCTATATTTATCAAACATACATAATTAATCACTGTGCCAGGCACTGGGTTTAATATATATAAAATATGATCTCTTACTTCAAGATAGAGGAGACAGACACTTTAAATAACAATTTTATACAGTGACCGCAAATTCCTAACAGGAGAACTCGGAATGCCTATTGGACTCAGGAGAGAGATACCTATTTTTTCTGATGTGTCAAGGTAAGCAAAAAGAGGGGAAAATTCAATCAAGACTTGCTAGAATAGATATATAAAATGAGATTCAAAGAAACCTAAAGAATGGTTTTATGGACTAGCTGACTAGATAGAGAACATTTTATATACATGCAACAATGAGTAACCAATGGTACAAGTCAACTAAATAGAGTATTTTTAACATCAGGCATTAAAAACAAATAAGGTCTGCTTAACAAGCATGGGTTCAAAAAAGGAAAAAATAATATAATATCAATCATCTTTGTCCACCTACTCCCCCATTCTGTTGAGATATTATATTTCATTGTGGTATGGTTAGTAATGAATCTGATATAAATGATCATACTTGGACTATAGTTTCAAAGCACTGAATCTTATTTTCAGTAACTTGATCTATAGATCAATTTGAGGAAAACTGATGTCTTAACTACATGCATCTCCAATTTGTTAAATAAGATATACCCCTCTACTTATTTTAATTTTCAATTATTTTTCTCAGAAATACTTGTAGTTTTAATGGAGAAGGCTCAATATCTTTTTTAATTAACTTTATACTTCAAATATTATATGATTACAAACATACTGTTTTATAGTACAGACTCATATGGCTTTATCAGATATATAACAATGCAAACTACAACTAAAAATCCTGAACCTGTATTAAAATATTTGGATATGAATGCAATACAATAAAGTTTTAAAATAAGACTTTTTTCAAACAAAATTTATAAATAAAACTAATTAGAAATATCTAAATATACTTAAGAACCCATAAACTGACCACAAATAAATCATGACAGGATGTCATTGGAAGAACAATGACATCAAGTGATATGTTCTTTTATTTATTTATTTTTTGATGTGTTCTTTTAACGTTACATTTCTTAAGCTTTATCTGTAAAAAAAAAAATCAGTTTTTTCTCAATGGAAAAAATCATTGAGATAAATATAACTCAGTAGTAAAATAAATATTTTCACTTTTCCTTTTAAAAGTGTTTAACTGTTTAGAGATATTTCACTTGCTTCCTTTGATTTCCATTTAGAGTGTTTAAGGAGTTTTAAACTGAAGTATTTGCATTCCTAAGCTTCCAAACTTTATATAAAGCAGTTGTCATTTTAAAATCAATTATGCTTTCTATCACTCACATATACTTGTTTGTTATTGTCTTGCTCAGTTAAATTTAGAAGTACTTACTCTCAAGACTATTAGAATCAAAAGCACTAACATTTTCTTTCGGCTTCTTTTATTTTTTCCCTCTTTTTTTCAGACAGGCAATTGAAAAACAGAGTTAGAAGAGGGGAAATTTCATATTCTCACATGGTTCATTAAATAGCTAACATTTTAGCTTTATGTATGAAACAGAAGGTTTATGAAATAATTTAATTGTATAGACTAGATAAAATTTATAATATATAATAGCCATAAAGCCAGATTTTACACACAGAGGTAACCACACACACACACACACACACACACACACACACCCCTATACTCTGTACACACATGGTCACCACAACAACCGCCACCACCATTTTTTTTTTGTGAATGTAAATGCAGCTCAGTATTCTAGATATTTAATGATTTCAGAGAATAAGGTTACATGAATATTGGATTTAATGCTGCTTATCTTAGAACTCATGTTCTGAAGGAATGGAGTAAGCCCAAGTGAGCACCCTGCTACTGTTTCATCTCTCAAGCAGACTGTGGACTTCACTCTACAGGTTTGACCTTTTGTCTCATATGTTACATCTACAATTAATATGGTTCAATGCCCCTCTTGTCAGTAGCTGCTAATGAGATTTCAAGCCATCTTTAAAACCAGCTTAAAAGCATTAGTGTCATTTGATGACATTTTTTGATCTGCTTTAATATTATGCATGTTAAAGGAACACACAAATTGATGCTTGGCACAGATGTCAATCAGGCATCTGATGTATTGCTCTTGTTAAATTTTAATGTATTCTTTATATGATTTGTGGCTGGTGAAGTTTCCTTAGACTAAGGGTGTTCTCTTTATAACTGCTGTTTCTGTTTGTTTTTTGATGTTTACATCAGTCTCATTCTTAAAATTTTGAGATAGGTTGCCTTCATATCAAGTGTCAGAATCATTTTGAACTACCCCTAAACCAAATATTATAGTAATGCCAGAACTAGACACTATCTGGCAAATAATATGAATTTTCAAGAACCTTAATGTATTAGCATATTTGTAGTTTACCAAATCAATAAAATGTATTATATTCTATAATTTGTAAACTATAATGAATATGTAATTTCTAGAAAATATAATGCTGTTTGATATATGAAAAATATCTCATGAGAAAGGAAAAATTATTTGTTCAGTATGTTTTTCAGACATTAGGTAAATATTTACAAAAATGAAATACATTTTTTTTCCTTATCAGATTGGCAAAGAGGATGCAAAGGAACAATTCTCCCATCCAATTTTAACAAAAACATGTATAAAGATTTTAAGGTTGAAGTTTTGTAATATATATGAAAAAACTAGAATGTTTTATTAATCTCTCAATAATATGCCCCTCATCAATTAATAGATACTAAATAAATACTCAAGTTGAAATGACTTATGCACATGTACTGTATTGCAGGATTATTTTAAATAACAAAATATTAGAAGTGACTTTATTGTTCAAAAAAAGGTCATAGTTATATAAGACTGTACATATCTAATGGGTACTGTTCTGCAGTCAGGAAAAACATGGTTCAATATTTTAAAAATAATGGGAACAAATGATTAAATATTTGAAAGACAAAAGACAAAAATTCAAAACTATAAATCAGTGAAATGAGTTTACTTGGAGAAATGTTAGATAGCTAGACAGACAAGCAACAAACAGGTAAACCTGCCATTAATTGTGGTTATTTATCAGTGTTGGAATTATGAGGAATTTCCATTTTTCTATGATTAATGTATATACATTTTCTTTAGTATGCATGGATATATTCAATAATTGGAAAGATAATGTATGTTAGATTAAGATAAACCAAACAAATGCAAAACTACCTGAACAACTCGCCTATTTTAGAGTCAGTTCTTCTATGGTTATTTGATTCTTCTAGCTGTTAATATTTATCCTGGCAAAATTGGCTGGTATTAAAGTGAACTCTTTTTGCCAAAATGTGATTTGGTTCCATCACTCCTTAAAAGCCTACCTATGCTACATCTCTTATTTTGTAAGTTATCTGTTGTGGTTTTTTTTTATAGTCAACATTTTAGGAATGAATCCATAATATGATTCATTTGTAGACAGAATAAACTTTACAAAGACATAATACTGTAAGGATAATACACCTGTATTTTTTTTAACACAACTGAGAACTATAATTGACAAAAGTAATCACATATTTTTGTATAAAAATACCAAAACTGTTTCTTAATTAGATGTTGTGAATATAGCAAAGGGCTTTCTGTGGATAATACAACCCATAGTTAGTAGCAAAGAGCACATACAGCTTTAGTCTACTTGATGATACAGCCTCAAGCAGGGGTGGGCAAACTATGGCCATTGGCCACATCTAGCCACCACATATTTTTCTATAGCCCAAGAGGGAAAAACAGCTTTTATATTTTTAAATCCTTGAAAAATAAATCAAAGGAGAATAGTCATCTTGTGACATGTGAGAATGATATGAAGTTCAAAGTTTATTGTCCATAAATAAAGTTTTATTGAAATACAGCTGTACTCAATATGTACATATTATTTATGATAGCTTTCTCTCTACAACTGCAGAGCTGAGTAAGACATGGCCCTTATGTCCTGAAATTCTGAACATTTTCACTACCTGGTCCCTTATAAGAACAGTTTTTTGATTCTTGTAACTAAAGTGTATTGCATATGTAATAGATTTTGATTCCACAAGAAATGAATGATGATTCTGGCTACAGTGTTCTTGATGTCCCACTTGCTTTTTCACATGACATTGACATCTGTGTCCTGCCTTTGTTATTAAGTCTTTGTCTCTTATATACACTTATGGGGCAATATTTTCAAGGAAATAAACATTTTAACCTGTTTCTTGAGAGTGTTGCAGCCTCTCAGCTAAAGCTGTGTGGTGTTGCAGTCTTCCATGTTTCTAACTAAAGCCCTCTATTCAAAATAGTGTTATTTTCACAGTTGTGATTTTTTCTGGCTAAAATAGCTTCTGACAACTCAATGGCAATAGGAGATGAGTTTTTAAGTATCTTGGATAAAATGAGTCTTTATTGTTTGGCATATTAATTTCAAACAGTTCACTGTCCATTGTCATGTATCATGGAAATGTCCCTTGAAAGCTTGGTCAATGGGTGTTATTGTTTGACCCCTGCATGACTAATATTGTTGATTTTGCCTGTCTATTGTGCACACCAAATTTTTTTTCACAAACATTGTTTTCAGAAAAATAGTTCTAACGAGACATATTCAGAGATTTACTATGCTCTGCCAGAAACCTTAAAAGCGAAACTCAACTACACGTAGTATAACATAGGAACAAATATTGATAGAAATATCTGGGTATGCAAGTGAATACAAAAGAATCAATGCTATTTTACTATCTGCACTCAAAATCTTTATAAGACTTAGAGAATTTGACCATTTTCTTTTCTAGGAGCAGTGTGTGTGTGTGTGTGTGTGTGTGTGTGTGTCTTTGTCATACACATAATCTATATGTATATGACAAGTCAAAATCAACATATTGTTATCTTCTTATTGACTGATGAAGCTTTTAACGTGAAATGCCACTGTGACAGAAAAGCCACTGTTATCTGAGAGAAATTTTATGTTTTACAGTTTCCTACCCAAACTTATTTGCACTTATGTTACATTTCAGAAAGCGTTTTCCTTTTAATTTACTATAGTAAACTTCACATAACATCAAAAACACATCTTGTTTTTGGTCTAGTTTTCGTAGTATTTTTCCTAACATGAAAATTACATAATTATATTAAAATGTTTCTTAGAATAATTTATTAAAATATTACTTTGTGGAGAAACCAGGGTATAACAAGATCCATTCAACATTCCTAATCCTTGTATGTTTTAACTTATGGAAATTCATGTGGTTTTAATACTTAGATTCTGAAAACCAATCACAAATAATATATCCATGTTTTCTTAAGTGATTAAGAAATTTAATATTTTATTTATATTTGAATATCCTGGCAACCCTTAAGATTAAACATATATTTCAGGTAAGTAATGAATATTTTAACATTTGCAATAGAATGCTTATTCTGTTCAAAAAGTAGTCTTCATATCCCTGAACATTTGAAACCTGATTATTTTCTTGCAGTTATTGTTTTTATCACATAAATATTGTAGGGGCTAGTTTGTAAAAGTAATATTTTCATGGTGTTAGTTTTTCTTTTAGTTTCTGTGGGTTTGCTCAGAAATTTTACTATAAACAGTGCATTTATTCAGAAAATTCCATAGCTCAAGATCTGGCTAAATACAGTTTGTGACAGCTCCCTGTCCTGTAACCACAACTTTTTATATAATTACTATTTACTATTTATGAGGTCTCCTAATCAGAAAGGGTAACTGTGTGACCTATACTGTTCAGATTATTGTAATATAAACCACTTAACTTAAATGAGATGTGTTATAGGTTTCTGGGGGTCTCATTTCAATAATTAGGCATCTTAAACTTTGGGAGTGATATCACCCCCAATTAACATTAATTCTCAGTGACATATGATGTTTTATTGGCAGTCAAGAATCCAAGAGAAATATGAGCTTTGATATATTAGTAATGTAAACAATAATTGTAGGACTTATGCTTTTGGGAAGATAGAGAGTAGACTTACTTTTCCCTACCCTTGTAGTTCGTTTTTACAATTGTTTGTTTTAATTTACTTAACATTTGTAAAGTAACATGGAAGAATGGAATCTCTGTTTTCTTTCCCTTATTCCATGTTTGTTTTCTGGTCACTTACTATAAAACTACATTTCTGTGACAATCCAGTAATGATGGATGAGATAAAGTTTTAAAGCTGGAGCTATGTCTTTTTCCCTTTGATCAAATAATATATTTGGGGATTTCTCTGGATCTGACCCAGTAGAGACTTATTAGAATGCATTACCAACCTTTGAAATCCCTGGCATAGATTAAATTTGTCACCAGGTGGACCTGATATAATTCTAGTCCTATATAACACCTGCTTGATGGGGTCCTTGGTATGGAGGGAGCCAGGAATAACATCTGATCTGGCTCTGCAACATTGCTAAATACCAGGTATTCATAGCCTCAGTATCTACTAGGAAGAGGGCAGTGAGTATTATAAAGAGAACAACAGACCCCCAAATTAGCACCTTTATAAATATATACCTGTTAAGCTTTTATTGCAGTTCACATTCACACATATGTATATATGTGTATAACACATATGTAGCTTATACATAATCTTCTGCAAAAACTTCATTGATCATTCATGTTGCTCATATATACATACACATGTGTGTATATATATATATATATATATGTATGTATTTAATTGTCAATACTAATTCTGAGAAGACAAATACCATATGATATCACTTACATGTGTAATCTAAAATATGACACAAATGAACTTATCTATGAAACAGAAACAGACTCACAGACATAGCAAACTTGTGCTTGCCAAGGGGGAGGGGGCTGAGGGAGGGATGGAATGGGAGTTTGGGGTTAGCAGATGCAAATTACTATATATAGAATGGATAAAGAGCAAGGTCCTACTGTATAGCACAGGGAACTCTATTCAACATCCTGTGAAAAACCATAATGGAAAAGAATATAAAAAATGTATATATATATATATATATATATATATGTAAAATTGAATCACTTTGCTGTATAGCAGAAATTAACACAACTTTGTAAATCGATTATATTTCAATTAAAAAAACACTAATTCTAAGCACTGTTAAAAGCAATCTTCCTTTACCCTCTCAAATTCTGACACAAAAAAGACTTGTTTCTTTGCAGATGTTCTACAGTACTTATTAGTTACCAAAATCACAGATCAAAAAATCAAGGCTAAAGGAAGTAAAAGTGTGGCCTAAATTCTAACCTACTGCCCTCACTGACTTTCACATCCTCTCAAGACTTCTACCTGTATTTCCAAATCTCTTTACTCACATAAACTTCCTAAATTTGATTCACCCAACATGGAGGTTCAAAGATTTTTAAGGTAAACTCGACATCCCTTGAAACAAGACAAATTCCTGCAGTAATTTAAACTAGTTGTAATCCAAAAAAACAATACTGTGTCCTGAAAAGATGTACAAATTAGTGTAAATATACTCAAAGAGCCACGTAAATTGTCCTATGTGATGAGTGCTATTCTACTAAGACAAACAAGAGAATCTTGGAACTTTAGCAGTCACAGAAACAACAACTAAAGAAATGTTTTTATTTTTTATCTTCATTTGGATTTTTGTAGATAGCCGTCTGTTTACTTTTACCTTTCTTATTTCAAAGAAAATAAATACTTTTCTCATCCAATACCATGTTACTTCCATCCAGAGTTTCAATAGACCCTTTAATGTGATAGTGGGTTTTGAAGAAATCACATGTCTAGTGAAATGTTCCAGCCCTTTTCGGAAATAGTCTCAGAGTCTTTGTAAATGTCAAAGGAGACCCACAAATCTCAAACAGTTGCCAAAACCAGAATATCTGTTAATGTCACAGTGATGCTTAGCACAAGCCTACCATACAGGGCTTTTGTGTAAGTGTCAAATTCTGTCAGGCTCATCTTAAAGAAACATAGCATTTTAGGAGAGGGTTCAAGAGGTTTAGAGTGAAATCATATTCATGTTTTTCATGGGTCTACAGCTAATGCAGTTGGCCATCATCAGGTTGAATAGAGGCATGTTCCTGCATTTCAATTTACAGTCAATTTCTTAAATTATTTTATTTTTTGCCACAAAGCTATGATTAACTACATTTGGATCCTCTATACTTAAGTAACAGCTATTTCTATTTTATTTTAACTCACTGATGTTTTTTGCCATTTTACTTAGCGACATGGGTTAATTTCAAATCCATCAAGAGATTTCCATGACTGGGATACATTAGGCACCTATAGTAGCAAGTTAGTATTTCTAATAAAATCTAGTGACACTTTAATTACTCCCTAGGCAGATATGACAAATTTAACCCATGACACAATTTTACTACTTAGATATATAGAATTTCACAAGAAAACGTAAGAATCCACTCTAATAGTTTGTTATTTGAATACCAGAAAATATATATTCTTGGGAAACACTTTATTTATTTTTAATTAAGGTATTACTTTGGGCCACACATATTTTCTCTTTCTTGAAAGATTTATTTAATTGAATTTTATAAGTTTTTTTTGGTTTAAGTAGTTATTAAAATGGCATGGCTTTTGGAAAGGCCATATTTTATATAGGTAGTATTTTGGTTATTTCTTTTGATTTTTTATTACTACTAGTTATTACAGAATATCTCAAATTTATATTCTGGATTTTAATACTTTTCATTGTCTATTTCTTTTATATATTCTACTTTCTAAATTTTCAACTAGACCCTCTCTAAAATAAAACTTAATTTCATACAGTTTTAAAATGAAAACTTGCATTTTTCCCCCATCTAACTCATTGTTAATGTTGTTCTTTCTAACAAAGATGTCTTTCAAGCCTTCACATTCCTATTTCCATCTACATAAATTTTTGTCTTCCCCTAAAACTAATCATAAATTCTCTTCTGCAAAAAACTTACTTGATCCTTCAGGCTCCATATAACCTCTTTCTTTAGAATGAATGTCCATATGATTCCTCCCTTAGAATTAAATTTGATCTTCCCTTTTCTGTAGGGCAGGAACCAATTCTTGGGTAAAGCAGATGTGGTATGTGTGTGTGTACATATATACACATGCACAGATACACACAATGGAACATTACTCAGCCATTAAAAAGAAAAGAATGAAATATTGCCATTTGCAACAACATGGATGGCCCTGGAGGGAATTATTATAAGTGAAATAAGTCAGACAGAGAAAGACAGATACTCTGTGTTTTCACTTATATTTGGAATCTAAAAAAAAAACAAATAGAACAAAACAGAAACAGACTCACAGATACAGAAAACAAACTAGTGGTTGCCAGAGTAGAGGCAGTGGGGAGGCAAAATAGGTGAAAGAGATTAAGTCATACAAACTACCAGTTATAAAATAAATAAGCCACAGGGATGTAATGTACAGGATAAGGAATATAGTCAATAATATTATAACAACTTTGTAGAGTATGTAATCTATAAAAATATTGAATCAATATGTTATACACATAAAACTAATATATTTTCACATAAAACTAATATAATATTGTAAGTCAATTATAGTTCAATAAAAACTAAAATTGTGTTTTATTACAAAGATGTTGGCCCACTAAAGGCAATGAAACAAAGAGCTTATATGGCTCATGATGTTTATTCAAGAGACATTTTGGTAAACTTAACCAAGAGAAAGAAAGGAACAGCAAGAGTAACATAATATAGAGTTGTAAAGAGAAACAAAGTAGCAAGAGGAATGATGGTTGTAACCTCACACCTTTTCCTTGTACTAATTCAACCATTTATTGCTCTGCTATTAGATAAAGCTTCAGAAATGAATCAGAAATTGTCTCCCTGATAGATAATTGTCGAGACAGATACATAATAAGGATAGAAATAAGGTCAAACTATCCAGGTATGGAGAGTAACAATGGCACACAAGCACGCACACACACACACACACACACACACACACACACCCCCCAACAGATTTACTTGACAAGTCAGCAAAATAAAATTGAGAAGTAGTCTAAGTATGATAAAGATAATTTTTGGAAAAATATAATTTTGCATAAATTCCTGCTTAAAGATAAAAGATAGCCATAGAATTTGTGTTCCAGAAACTACATACTTAAACCAAATGGGCTTAGGAAAATAGTACTCTTTTATATGAATTGTTGTTTCTCTTATTCATTGTAGTTAACTAGCACATTCTCTCAACCAATAGTCCTGAATTGTTGGAGAATTTCCAGAATCCTGGGGAGGAGAAGTAACTCTTCTCCTTGATTAGAAAGCTGATAAAATCCAACTCAAGCTTCCCAATTAATTGCTAATTGAATTTGAATTTGTATGACTTCCTTAAGAAACCTAGGAGTATGTGGTGAGATCATTAAAAGTGAAAGAACAGTAGCTGTGAAATCTTCTAAGATTTAAAGCTACTGGTCCAAATCTTGAGATGATCTTAATAATAAGGATTGCAGAAATGATTGTCTATACAAAGTCTTTGAGAACTTCTGCCTCAAAAGTGATCCTAATTCCTAATTGGAGTAAGTCAGTCAGAGATTCTGCATTCAGTGTTTTGGCCTGAAGGATTAAAAACAGCTCCAAAATGTTTGTTAGTTGGTTTACAGTAACATGGACACAAGGGTAGCCTACACTAAATGATGTTGACGTGCCAGAACTCCCTTATTATACTATACAGGAAGACCTCCAAAAACTTAGGAAATTGGAATATTACAGTTGATTTATCTTGCAAATCCTGTTCACTCAATCTGCAAGGTTCCAGAGGACACACATTTTACCATGACTCTGAGAAATACATTTGCAATCCTAGAATGCTTGAAGTGTCCTATGGTTGCTTATCTCTGTTGATCAGAAATTAGAGTGAAAACTGTTACTGTCAAACCTGGATTCCTAATGCAATGGGGATAATGAGATCCCAGGTTATCAGGGGCCAAGTGGCATCATTTCATCAGCAAAGATAAGGTGAACACATCTGCCATAACCCACAGCAGAGACAAGTCAGTTGTCAGAATAGTCTGACTCACAGAGACCTATGGAAATGATCAGATGATCATAATGTCTATAGAATATAAATATCAATAGGTAGGCAGTCTATTAAATTCTTACTTGATTTGTACAAAGTTCTAAATCTAGTGAACATAAGTTTAATTTGAATAACCGAAGCAGTCACAACCTCTCAATGAGTTCCCCAGACTTGAGCTACTTTACAGACTCAGACCACCTTTAATATGGGGCAGCTGGATCTCCTTGAGAAAAGTAACTATTACACTGGTAAAAATTTATACTATTAGTCTTTCTTTCAGACTTTCCCAAAAGGACCTAAAGCCATGTACCAGGCTGACTGTGCATTGGTTAGAGGAAAATAATCAGATTTGGGTGGAGTTACTGAACACTGGCTCTGAACGAACACTAATTCCTGAAGCCTCAAAACATCACTATGGTTCCCCAGTCAGAGTAGGGGCTTAAAGAGGTCAAGTGATTGATGCAGTTTTACATAAGATGCATCTCAGAGTGATCCCAGTGGTTCTTCAAACACATCCACTACATTTCTTTAATCTATAAATGGAATAAAAAATGGTCAGCAACTGGCAGAATCCCCACTTTGGCCCCCTGACCTATGGAATTAGATCTCTTTTAGTAGGAAAGAACAAGTGGAAAAAACTACAACTGCCTCTACCTACCAAAATATTAACCAAAATCGATGCCACATTCCTGGAGGGATTGCAGAAATAAGTGTCACCATCAAGGACTTGAAAGATACAAGGATGGTGATTTCCACCACATCTCCACTCAACTTGCCAATTTGGCTTTCACAGAAAACATGTGGATCTTGAAGAATGACAGAAGAGTATGGTAAACTTAATCATGTGATTCAAATTGCATTCGCCATTCCAGATGGCTCTATTACTTGAACAAATTAACATACCTTGGGTACATTGTAGGCAGCAATTGATCACATTTTCCTTTTCCTTTTTCTTTCTTTTTTTTTTTTGTATACCTTTTAGTAACAGAAACTTTTTATTTTCAGCTGACAAATCAGTAATACAACTTATCTGTCCTATCTCATGTATATATCAACTATCTAGCCCTCTGTCACAATTTAGTGCAAAGGAAACTTGGTTGTCTTTCCTTTCCACAAGATATTGTGGTGGTCCATTATATTATGCTAATTGGGTTGGTGAGTACTAAGTAGCAATTAGTTTAAATGTATTGATAAGACATTCGTGTGTCAAAGGGTAGAAAATAAAACCCCCTCATAATTCAAGGGGCTACCATCTCACCCAAATTTCTAAGAGTCTAGTGGTCTGAAGCTTGTTGGGTATCCCTTCTAAGGTGAAGGATAAGTTGTTGCTTCTGGCCCTTCCTAAAACCAAAAGAGAATGACACCCAAAGCTGCTAGTTTTTCAGTGTCTCAGATTGAGAGAAAACTGCAGCAGTTCTAGGCTGCCATGAAAATTGCATATGATTCATGTAACTCAGTTACTAAAATAAGTTAATATTTGAGGGCAATCATAAAGATATAACTACTTCTAAATCTTTTTAATATTCAATCAATTATAGATTTTCTTCTGGTGCAAGTCTATTTATATTTAATGCTTATCTATTTAAAGAGATGATTAAAAATGTAAATTGATACTATATGTGTTGCTTTTATTTCTGTGTATGGTAACTCATAATAGGCAAGTGACCTCATGCTTTTTATGACCAAACACAAATGAATGGCCGTTGCTTTTGGCCTTGCTACTTAAAATTTTAAAATATACAATTGGTTGAAATACCACTTTATTTTTCTTGTAATGGTCCTGATAAGAAAATGTTCGTGACTTTGAAAGTGCCCTTTTCTGGCAGTCAGCCTTTCTTGCAGCATTATTGTTTGCTGGCATTAAACAACATGATCAGAGGCCATTTTAAAGTCCAACAACAAATCTATTTGAGGTAGAGTCTCACTATGTAGCAATTATTCCCTTGGATAGGTAAGTAATCTTTATTATTCCATAAATTCTGCTTAGTTTAAAGCATAGACTTACTTATGTATATTACATCACTGTAGATAATATTTTGTATAAAATTTGCCCAAAAGAAGTTTGATGTATCTCATAATTTCTAGTAATTTAATACATTAGCATTGCAGTCACTCTGACATGTTACCGTGGATTGTGGTAGAGAGAGAAAAAAATGAAAGGAAAACCACATACTCCATAGAGAACTCCATAGAGGAGTTCAACAGATAGAGATTAAATTTATTTTAACAAGGAGATTCATGAAATTTGATAACTACTACATTTGTGTTTCAAGTAAGTTCAATATTAAATCTTTTTACCTTTTCTTTAGGACTTTGGGACAGGATCCAACATTTCAACTCTTAAGTTTAGAAAGCATATTATTTATATTAACATTAGAGTAAGTTTTCTTAGTGATTGAAAGCATTGTTACTTTTTCATTTTGGAAGTTACTACCTATGCATGCCTCAGTCTTTGCCTTGAAATGATGTGTTAAATATGAAATATGAAGACAAATATAAAGATCTTCAAACCATTTTTATTTATTTATAAATACCAGGAAATACTTGATGGCATTTATTCACAATATACAGTACACAATAGTTCGATCTTTACGTACATGTTCCACTGCTATTGTTACAACCTTATTATTTTACATTATCTACCAAATCTGATTTCTAATTGCTTCACATGGAAATGTATACATTTGGTGCCACTAAGGGTGATATGGAGGGAAATAAATATATAAAGAAGAAGTATCATGCCATATTTACAGGCCTTTTCTTCCTACCATGTATCTACCATTGTGCTTTTTTGACCGAATTTAATTATGTAGTGTAAAGAAGCTAGAGAAAGTAATAAGCCTTCTTAGATAAAAAATAAAGAAGCTTTATCTTGGGCTTCCTGGTGGCGCAGTGGTTGAGAGTCCGCCTGCCGATGCAGGGGATACAGGTTCGTGCCCCGGTCCGGGAAGATCCCACATGTCGCGGAGCGGTTGGGCCCGTGAGCCATGGCTGCTGAGCCTGAGCGTCTGGAGCCTGTGCTCTGCAACGGGAGAGGCCACAACAGTGAGAGACCCGCATACCGCGAAAAAAAAAAAAATTATATACATTGAGGTCTATACCTCAAATGGGGCTTCAATTCTCCCTAACAATCATATTTTCATTCCCATTTCCTTTCAGTCTCTCTGCTTTCCTAGAAATTGATTTCGCACTTTATCATCTCTTTTATCCCTCACCATCTCTGCTCCCACCGTTACTCTCAGCTGACGAATTTGCACCCTACTTTAAGAAAAGGACTTGAAATGACCCCTTCTTTCACCTCTATCTCAATCCATATACATTGTCGTGCCCGTTGTTGCTAAGAAACTGTCCAGTCTCCAATCAACATACACAAAAGTTCTGTGGACACTCCACACAACCTCATTACTTTTTTTATAAAGTCCCTTTTAACTTCCACGATGGTGTCTGTGTGGTGTGTGTGTGCTCATGTGTAAGTTGGTGAAAGAGGAAGTAAAGAGAGAAGAGTGGTGTTGTCCCCATTTACTGTATTGGAAATGCTGGAAAGAGAATAGCACTGACATGCACAACTGGCCAAAGCCATCGAGAAAAGTCTTAAAAGAAGTGAGGAAGAGGAGAGTTAAGGGAAAACCACAAGTTATAGTAACACTATTACTGTCCCAATTTGTCAAATATTTTTCTTTACTAAGATCTTCCTCATCCTTCTGAAATAATTAACATTCCAGATGGAAATTAGCATGCAGGAAAGAATTGAGGTGGTTGACAGAACTGTAACCAAGTTAGGTGATCTTTCATATGAAAGGTAGGAGGAAGAGACAGACTGCTATCACCATTATTCCAACTTGGAATTAGTAAAATGGTTTGATGACAGTTAAATAATCTCAATATTTTATGTCCATCAAAATAAAATCAAGGAATATTATTTCCTTTAAAATTAAAGACACTGATACTGTACAGTATATCCATTCAAATTTCTAATTTTGAACTAAAAATGAATTACATCATTAAATTTGAGTTTTCAAAAATCAAGATTAATTCAAAGCCATAAACATTCAAAAAGAAGTTCTGATGCCAATCTAAGAAAACACAAGAGAATTCTTAAATGTATATGACTTTCTCACCGAACTACGGATTAGTTTTCCTGTTGCTGTTTGCATCCCATCTGTGAACAATGTGAGGAAATATATCTGCTGCCAAATTAAATACTTTTTGTCCTGATTTTTGTCTTTATTTCACCAGAGAAGTGATAGAGGGTTTAAAAAAAAAAAAAAACTAAAACAGATGTCACTGAGAATGACAAACTTCTACAACCCAAGGAAGAGTTCATAAAACTAGTAAAACAAAATTAGAGTATTTTATCTTTCTTTGGCTAAATCGCTACATGAATATATACACGTATATATATCAAAGAACTATTTCCATCTAAATGTATGACTGTATGCTGGTGTACACGTTGTCTTCTAAAGTAGAATTATCAATTTTTCAAAGAGATCCTGACTAGGCTCTCTAAAAATTAACAAATAAAGCAAACTGATAAAGCCAATGATTGAGCTTCCTGCTTCAAACATTTCACCAAAAACTTCTCCTACTAGTTGAAGCCCTAATTAAAACATATCTGCTCATCTCTCTTTCAAAGAATATCTTTCTTGTTCAAAAACATTTGGGAACTCCACATTAAAATATATTCTGTAGGGTAATTTTTTAACATGATCCCAAAACCTACTTAAATAAGGAGTCAATATATTGTCTCATTTCCCACCATCTCACCATCTTACATGGCCACGAAACCCTCTCACTTTTGACTCCTGTCATTCTTGGTGCTCCAGCGCTCTTCTTCTGCTGCTTCCTTTCAAACTACTCATCATTCAAAGTTCAACTCAAATGCCACATCTGTGTATATGCCTCTAATTTTTTACATCTTGTCAAAATTCACATTTTCTTCTGATTATCACAAGTTTTTTGTATTTATTCCTTATAACATTTAGATGATTTATATCCTATTATGGTTAATTCTGTTAATCTACACCACATAGTAAAAATTAAGTCCAAATATTTGAAATATATCCCAACCAGTTGTTCACATATGGACACTCAATACATATTTATTGCATCAAATACATGTATTCATAAGGAATAACAGTTATCTATACAGAAATGATTTATTCAGATGCAGAAGCTACTACATTGAAGATGAGAGACACATTATTAAATTTATTTTAACTAAATTTAGAAAGTAGGACATTCACAACCAGGACTTACATCCATGAATATATTTTGATGATGTGCATTTTATCTTAAGCTTTTGCCTTAATTCATTTCTTAATTTCAGACTATTACACATTTTACTGCCAATTAGATTTCTCTAATAAGGATACAAATAAACAATATAAAATTTTTAAAACTCTTTGCTATTATTTTCACAGTTTTCAACTTGGGGCTTTTAAACTATATTCTATAACTTAGAATGTACTCTAAATTATATTTTGTTCTAGGTAAGTAATATGGGCATTAATCTCAAAAGAGATTGTTCTAAAAAGTATTGGGAGAGATTCTTACAGGACTTGCTACATTAGCTTGGAATACAGTCTTAAAGGAAGTTTTCAAAATGTTTATAATGATGATATCTTTGTTAAGATAAATGCATAGATCATTAGAAAGACAATGGGATATTCTATATGTTTTGTCATATAAAACATTTCCACAGTGTTTTTCATGGCATGCCTGTTAAACCTGCTTACATTTTTGTTTCTCCAATTTGTTAGGACACTTAGTATTGTGTTTGATACAGTGATATGTAGGAAGCTGTGTTTGGAAAATGATTCTTTTGAAAACATTTTTAGGAAAGTATGGAAAGTTAAGAGTACATCTTTGAGTTTCTTTCAATGATAATGGTGCTTCTGGAATTGCTAAGCATTTCAAATTTTAGTGTTCTATAACTGGTAATATAGTTTAGTAAAGCAACAATTACAAAGGCTTCAGGTTTTTGTTGCATTTTTGGTTTTGAGACAAATATCTGAAGGCAATAAGATTGGGGGCTTCAATTGCTAAAAATATTAATGATTAAAAATAACTTTCTGTGAGAGTTTTTCTTATGTGTTAAAAAAGAATAAAGTGTTCTATGATTTTATTAACACATACTAACCCTTATAATAAAGTGAATAATAAACATAACACACTATTCATTTATTATTTTTATTTCAAAAAGAAATAATCCTCAAATTTAGAAAAGAATATTTATAATTTCAAACACTGTCAAATAAAATATGTTCAGTATAATGAAAGTAAATTAGATACTGAAGTGTCCTAAATGGCCAGATGCTTGGCAAACACTACACTCAAAATAACCATCTATCATTTATTGCTCCCCACCAGGCCACTCTTCAAAAGGTGTATCCTGCGATTTGATTCCCAGTGTTTCAAACTGTGTGCTTCACTTATCATTCTTATTGCTGTTCTAGCTACGTCATTAATTCTGGAGAGCAAAATTATATGTTTTTGTTGACAACCTTTTACAAAGTGTTACTTTTCCACTAAAACATTTAAAAATATATTAGTTTGAATGAAGAGAACTTTTACATGACATGAGCTTTTACATGAATTAAAGCTTTTACATGAAGTATATTTTATATGAAAAGTTTATACAGAGATAATTTGAAACCACATTATTGAAATTACAGGCCTGTAAGTACATTACATTGTTTTAGAAATAATGTACTCTATTCTGGTTCATTGTTTCTTTGGTGAATTGACATGGTATTTCAAATCTTGAACTCTAGAAAAAAAATTAAGGTGAAACTCCTTTTATTTTCCCTATTAAATACATAAAATTAATTTTTTTATAGTTTTATGCAAGCTTTGAGTACTATCAAAGCTCATAATAGATAAGACAGTCAGCCACATAGCAAAATCTTGTCATAAATGAAAGATGTACAAGACATTATGTCAAGCATTGTATAGGGCACAAAGATGAAAACCACGTGGTTGCTGACCTCAAAGAGCTTAGGGTGCAGTAAAGAGTATCAGTCACTGAACCACTAACATAATTGGTAAATTTGGCAACTGATCCAGAGTGGAGTAGAACATGGTGATAGTGTGGTATGGGGATCAGAAAATGTCTCAAAAAGAAGAGAGTGGTGTCAAAGAAAAGATCAGATTTCCATAGTTGGAGAAAAAGGTGATGAAAATTTTGGCTGAACTGTTTTAAAAAAAAAATAGACACTTATTTGTATATGTATTTGTAGCTAAATATTAGAGTTTGAAATATCATTCCTAGCTGTTAGAAAGATATCATGATTAGACTTATAAATTATAGAAATTATAGAAAACTTGATTTGGCAATTAGAAATAAAAGTCACAAGAATTAAAGAATGAAGTAAAATTATGGCTAAACTTACATATCTTCCTAGAGCTTATGTTTGAAACATAGGATGAAGCGATTGAATCACAGTGCAATAAAATATCAAAGAATCATCTCACTAAATGCCCCTGTGAGGAGTATAAATCTTCAGCAATAATCATGAGAGTAGTCTCAGTAAAAGTTGGGCAGGAAAAGCTAGACACCAAATTCAGCAGTTCAGGTGTAAGAAGTCCTCATAAAATAAACAAGCAGAATCAGTTATTTATTGATCTATTTAATTCATTTATTCAACATTTTTTAGTGTGAGAACTATGCATCAGGAATAGTGTGCTAAGCATAGGAAATACTGCAGTCAGGAAGACCGAGACTCCTGTTGCTGTCATGATCACTTAGATACAGTGGCAGAAATGATATTTCACAATAAATTACAACAAGGATGAAGAGAGCTAAGACAGTGGAGGTAAGTAGAAGAGATTCTGACACTGTAGAGCAAGGAAAACTCACCTGTCTTAGAAAGCTTTCTATAGTAACTAAGCATAAGCTGATATTTTTAGGAGGAGTTGCATTATGCCAGGCAATGAAAAAGCTGACGCTCATCCAGCATGGCTCACCCATGGAGAGGAAAACTCTCACGCAAATCCCAAAAAGATGGACTATAGAGGATGAAGAATGTCCAGAAGGGAATCTATGGAACCTTCTAGAGATGAGATTCTGCATTCCCTTGTAAGTAAAGAAAGGGAATCATCAAAAGGTTTGATGAACCAAAATAATCTGCTGTGTGTCTGTAAAATCTTGAGAGCTTTAATAAAGAAATGTAAGGACTTGGGAAGAGCCTGGCCTCTCCAGCCAGCATCCTCAAGCTGGAGTTAAAAGTTCCAGGCTCTGGATAAAGTTATGGTGAATTCAGACAAAGCGAAGAAACTCCCTCTTCGTTAAAGTTTCTTCTTCCTTGTTTAAGAAAAATGGAGACGATTTTGTGCTAAGCTTATTTCTGAGGTAGGGTAGGGAAACACTGAAGCAGGAAGGAAAGAAAGGGGACAGATTCTTCCTCACTTTTCCTGCTTTTAAGAGTCTCAGTAAGGCTCAAAGATGAGCCCTCAGCTCATAGTCATCATACAAATAACTTCAGGTCAACTCAACCTTAACCTGCGGTAGCTTTCTGTGGAAACTTTCACTTCCCCTCAACCTTGAGATTAGGAAACTGAACTCTTGTTAAGCATAAGTCACATACCCCTTTTCAGGAGCTGTGCCAGAACCAACTTGGGCTTTTGGGTCTCCTGGGCAGCTAGGGAAGAACAGGTATGAATCTATATCCAAAAGATGTTGTCTCTTCAGAATCTAGAAAATAGTGTCTAGGGAAAAAAAAATTAAAATCTGTTGAGACTGATAAAGACTCAGAAAAACAATGCGTTGGCCTCTCCACCCCTCTTCTTAACTTGATGCATGATATTTGAGGTAATTGTTTCTCTAGATTTCACTGGAGAGTAGAACAGCTCTGGTCAGGCAGTCTTTGCTGGCGCATGGAGGTGGGGCTGGATTCCATCATTCAACATCAGAGAGTCATCTAAGTAGTCTAAATTGAAGAGGCCTCTGCCAGTTACGGTTCAAAGCCTCTTCCAAGTTCGTTTGGGGCATCTTGTTCCACTATTAGGAATCCCAAGGTATGTTATTAGGACACAGTTGAAAGGGTACACCTGAGGCAATAACTGTGATTTATATCTGCATCTCAGAAAGAAAGGGGAAATGTATTAAAAAAAATTACTTGATGTATTCTAGGATATATCTTGAGAGGAAAAAAGTATATCTAAGGAAATAATTTAGGAAACAATTTCAAATAGTTGCTGCAGAGCATGACTGATTGATTACCTAGAAAAGTATAATCTCAACAGGATAGAATTCTTCTTGATTTCAACTCCATGTTTATGATCAACTGAAACCTGATCTTTAGTTATTTGACCACTCCTCTAGAAACACTGTCCTGTATTCTATCTCCTTTGGTCATAGCCATAAACCTGCCATGACCAATAATTGCAAACTCTTCAAATTATCAGTATCAAGGATCTCACTTTGTTGACATTACCAGCCATCTTTCCATTTAACTTACTCTTTGTATTTTTGCCTGAATTCAACAATCCGCCAAACCCACCAAGACAGCAAACTTGAAGAAAAAAAATTGAGACTGATAAGAACATCAGCCTTAATAGCCAGCTTTCACACCACATCTTTCTATTACATTCAATCTCTCCCCCACCGTATACAAGGTTATTTCATGCTTTCTCTTTTCTACTTAAACTTCCAACTTCTCTCACCTATCCAGTCTATAGTGCTTTTTCCTATTTGATTAAAAAATTAAAGCAAAAACTAGAAAATTTCCATGACTGTCTCTCACCAAATCAACCCACATGTCACCTTCTGTGACCATTCACCCTGCCTTCTTTTCTATTGTTGTGGAAGAACAGTCTGGCCCCAATCTAGGGCCAGCCTTCCACTTCTGAACTAGATTCCAGTTCTTCTCACCTACTTAGCATCACTAACTTCAGTAACCTATCTGTTGCTCTCCTGTATCAATTTTTCTCTTCTTATTATATCAGCCTCATCAAAAATACAAATATGCTCTTTTATTCTTAATATTATAAGGAAAACATCATCTGATTTAACATCCCTTTCCATTTATCACCGCTGCTCTTCTTTATAATTAAATTTTATAACATGTTGACTATAGGAACTATTTCCAATCCCTTTTCTCTTCTTCTTTTTGGAACCAATCCAATAAACTTTTATCTCCACTCTTTTATAAAAAATACTTTCATGAAATCTTAATAATCACCTCTTTCCTAAATCTAATAATTATTTCCCATTCGTTTTTCTTTTCTATTTTTGTCTTACATCTTTATTGGAGTATAATTGCTTTACAATGGTGTGTTAGTTTCTGCTTCATAACAAAGTGAATCAGCTGTACATATACATATGTTCCCATATCTCTTCCCTCTTATGTCTCCCTCCCTCCCACCCCTCTAAGTGGTCACAAAGCACCGAGCTGATCTCCCTGTGCTGGGCGGCTCTTTCCCACTACCTATCTGTTTTACATTTGGTAGTATATATAAGTCAATGCCAATCTCTCACTTCGTACCAGCTTACCATTCTCCCTCCCACAGTCCTCAAGTCCATTCTCTACTTCTGCGTCTTTATTCCTCTCCTGACCCTATTTCTTCAGAACCATTTTGTTTGTTTGTTTGTTTTAGATTCCATATATACATGTTAGCATACAGTATTTATTTTTCTCTTTCTGACTTATGTCACTCAGTATGACAGTCTCTAGGTCAATCCACCTCACTACAAATAACTCAATTTTGTTTCTTTTTATGGCGGAGTAATATTCCAATGCATATATGTGCCACATCTTCTTTATCCATTCATCTGTCAATGGATACTCAGGTTGCTTCCATATCCTGGCTCTTGTAAATAGAACTGCAATGAACATTGTGGTACATGACTCTTTTTGAATTACAGTTTTCTCGGGGTATAGGCCCAGTAGTGAGGCTGCTGGGTCATATGGTAGTTCTATTTTTAGTTTTTAAGGAACCTCCATACTGTTCTCCATAGTAGCTCTATCAATTTACATTCCCACCAACAGTGCAGGAGGGTTCCCTTTTCTCTACACCCACCCCAGCATTTATTGTTTGTAGATTTTTTGATGATGGTCATTCTGAATGGTGTGAGGTGATACCTCATTGTAGTTCTGATTTGCATTTCTCTAATTATTTGTGATGTTGAGTATCTTTTCATGTGTTTGCTGGCAATCTGTATATCTTCTTTGGAAAAATGTCTATTTAGTTCTTCTGCCCATTTTTGGATTGGGTTGATTGGTATTTTTGATATTGAGCTGCATGAGCTGCTTGTAAATTTTGGAGATTAATCCTTTGTCAGTTGCTTCATTTGAAAATATTTTCTCCAGATCTAGGGTTGTCTTTTCATCTTGTTTATGGTTTCCTTTGCTGTGAAAAAGCTTTTATGTTTCAATAGGTCTCATTTGTTTATTTTTGTTTTCATTTCCATTTCTCCAGGAGGTGGGTCAAAAAGGATCTTGCTGTGATTTATGTCATAGAGTGTTCTCCCTAAGTTTTTCTCTAAGAATTTTATAGTTTCTGCTCTTACATTTAGGTCTTTAATCCATTTTGAGTTTATTTTTGTGTTATAAACTGGTATGGTGTTAGGCAGTGTTCTAATTTCATTCTTTTACATGTAGCTGTCCAGTTTTCCCAGCACCACTTATTGAAGAGGCTGTATTTTCTCCATTGTATATTCTTGCCTCCTTTATCAAAGATAAGGTGACCATATGTACATGGATTTATGTCTGGCCTTTCTATCCTGTTCCATTGATCTATATTTCTATTTTTGTGCTAGTACCATACTGTCTTGATAACTATAGCTTAGTAGTATAGTCTGAAGTAGGGAGTATGATTCCTCCAGCTCTGTTTTTTTCCCTCAAGACAGCTTTGGCTAATTGGGGTCTTTTGTGTCTCCATATAAATTTTAAGATTTTTTTTCTAGTTATGTAAAAAATGCAATTGGTAATTTGATAGGCATTGCACTGATACTGTACATTGCTTTAGGTAGTATAGTCGTTTTCACAATGTTGATTCTTCCAATCCAAGAACGTGGTATATCTTCTTTAATTTCTTTCATCAGTGTCTTATAGTTTTTTGCATACAAGATTTTTGTCTCTTTAGGTAGGTTTATTCCTAGGTATTTTATTCTTTTTGATGCAATGGTAAGTGGAAGTGTTTCCTTAATTTCTCTTTCAGATTTTCACCATTAGTGTATAGGAATGCAAGAGATTTCTGTGCATTAATTTTGTATCCTGCTACTTTGCAAAATCATTGATTAGCTCTAGTAGTTTTCTGGTAGCATCTTTAGGATTCTCTATGTATAGTATCAGGTCATCTGCAAACAGTGACAGCTTTACTTCTTTTCCAATTTAGATTACTTTTATTTCTTTTTCTTCTCTGATTGCTGTGGCTAAAACTTCCAAAAGTATTTTGAATAATAGTGTGAGAGTGGACTCCCTTGTCTTGTTCCTGATCTTAGAAGAAATGGTTTCAGTTTTTCACCATTGAGGATGTTGTTTGCTGTGCATTTGTCATATATGTCCTTTATTAAGTTATGGTAAGTTCCCTCTATGCTTACTTTCTGGAGGGTTTTTGTCATAAATGGGTGTTGAATTTTGTCAAAAGCTTTTTATGCATCTACTGAGATGCTCATATGTTTTTTCTCCTTCAGTTTGTTAATATGGTGTATCATGTTGATTGATTTGCATTTATTAAAGAATCCTTGCATTCCTGGTATAAACCCCACTTGATCATGGTGTATGGTCCTTTTAATGTACTTTTGGATTCTGTTTGCTAGTATTTTGTTGAGGATTATTGCATCTATGTTCATCAGTAATATTGGTCTGTAGTTTTCTTTCTTTGTGACATCTTTCTCTGGTTTTGGTATCAGGGTGATGTTGGCTTCATAGAATGAGTTTGGGAGTGTTCCTTCTTCTGTTATATTTTGGAAGAGTTTGAGGAGGATAGGTGTTAGCTTTTCTCTATATGTTTGATAGAATTCGCCTGTGAAACCATCTGGTCCTGGGTTTTGTTTGTTGGAAGATTTTTAATCACAGTCTGAATTTCAGTGCTTGTGGTTGTTTTCTTTATATATTTTATTTAATCCTGGTTCAGTCTTGGAAAGTTTTGCTTTTCTAAGAATTTGTCCATTTCTTCCTGGTTGCCCATTTTATTGGCATATAGTAGCTTGTAGTAATCTCTCATGATCCTTTGTATTTGTGCAGTGTCATTTGTTACTTCCCCTTTTTCATTTCTAGTTCTACTGCTGTGAGTCTTCCAACTTTTTTTTCTTGATGAGTCTGGCTAATGGTTTATCAATTTTGTTTCTCTTCTCAAAGAACCAGCTTTGATTTTATTGATCTTTGCTATCCTTACTTTCATTTCTTTTTCATTTATTTCTGATTTGATATTTGTGATTTCTTTCCTTCTGCTAACTTTGGGGGGGGGGTTCTTCTTTTTTATCTAATTGCTTTAGGTGTAAGGTTAGGTTGTTTATTTGAGATGTTTCTTTTTTCTTGAGGTAGGATTGTATTGCTGTAAACTTCCCTCTTAGACCTGCTTCTGATGTATCCCATAGGATTTGGGTCATTGTGTATGCATTTTCATTTGTTTCTAGGTATCTTTTGATTTCCTCTTTGATTTCTTCAGTTATCTCTTGGTTATTAAGCAGTGTATTGTTTAGCCTCCATGTTTTTGTATTTTTTACAGATTTTTCCTGTAATTGATATCTACTCTCATAACACTGTGGTCATAAAAGATACTTGATATGATTTCAGTTTTCTTAAATTTACCAAGGCTTGATTAGTGACCCAAGATATGATCTACCCTGGAGAATGTTTCATGAGCACTTGAGAAGAAAGTGTATTCTGTTGCTTTTGGATGGAATGTCCTATTAATATCATTTAAGTCCATCTTGTTTAATGCCTCATTTAATGCTTGTGTTTCCTTAATTTTTTTCATTTTGGATGATCTGTCCATTGCTGAAAGTGGGGTGTTAAAGTGCCCTACTATGTTTGTGATACTGTGGATTTTCCCTTTTATGGTTATTAGTATTTGCCTTATGTATTGAGGTCCTGCTATGTTGGGTGCATAAATATTTACATGTTATATCTTCTTCTTGGATTGATCCCTTGATCATTATGTAGTGTCCTTCTTTGTCTCTTGTAATAGTCTTTATTTTAAAGTCTATTTTTTCTGATATGAGTATTGCTACTCCAGCTTTCTTTTGATTTTAATTTGCATGGAATATATTTTTCCATCCTCTCACTTTCAGTCTCTATGTGTCCCTAGGTCTGAAGTGGAACTCTTGTAGACAGCATATATATGAGTCTTGTTTTGTATACATTCAGCCAGTCTACGTCTCTTGGTGGGAGCATTTAATGCATTTGCATTTAAGGTAATTTTCGATATGTATGTTCCTATTACCATTTTCTTAATTGTTTTGGGTTTGTTATTGTAGGTCTTTTCTTCTCTTGTGTTTCCTGCCTAAAGAATTTCATTTAGCATTAGTTGTAAAGCTGGTTTGGAGGTGCTGAATTCTGTTAGTTTTTCCTTGTCAGTAAAGGTTTAATTTCTCTGTCGATCTGAATGATATCCTTGGTAGGTAGAGTAGTCTGGGTTTTAGTTTATTCCCTTTCATCACTTTAAATATGTCTTGCCACTCCTTTCTGCCTTGCAGAGTTTCTGCTGAAAGATCAGCTGTTAACCTTATGGGGATTCCCTTGTGTGTTATTTGTTGTTTTTCCCTTGCTGCTTTTAATATGTTTTCTTTGTATTTAATTTTTGACAGTTTGATTAATATGTGTCTTGGCGTGTTTATGCTTTATGGGACTCTCTGTGCTTCCTGGACTTGATTGACTACTTCCTTTCCCATGTTAAGAAATTTTTCAACTATAACCTCTTCAAATATTTTCTCAGTTCCTTTCTTTTACTCTTCTTCTTCTGGGACCCCTATAATTCAAATGCTGCTGTGTTTAATGTTGTCCCAGACGTCTCTAAGACTGTCCTCAATTCTTTTTTTCTTTATTCTGCTCTGCAGCAGTTATTTCCACTATTTTATCTTCCCAGTCATTTATCTGCTCTTCTGCCTCAGTTATTCTGCTATTGATGCCTTCTAGAGAATTTTTAATTTAATTTATTTTGTTGTTCATTATTGTTTCTTTACTCTTTAGTTCTTCTAGGTCCTTGTTAAACATTTCTTATATTTTCTCCATTCTATTTCCAAGATTTTGTATCATCTTTTGTATTGTTACTCTGAATTCTTTCTCAGGTACATTGCCTATTTCCTTTTCATTTGTTTAGTCTGGTGGGTTTTTTACCTTGCTCCTTCATCTGCTGCATATTTCTCTGCCTTCTCATTTTGTTTAACTTAGTGTGCTTGGGTCTCCTTTTCACAGGCTGTAGGTCCCTTTGTTTTTGGTGTCTGCCCCCAATGGTTGATGTTGGTTCACTGGGTTTTTCAGGCTTCCTGGTGGAGGGGACTATTGCCTGTGTTCTAGTGGATGAGGCTGGATCTTGTATTTCTGGTGGGCAGGACCACATCTGGTGGTGTGTTTTGGGGTGTCTGTGACCTTATTATGATTTTAGGCAGTCTCTCTACCAATGGGTGGGGTTGTGTTCCTGTCTTGTTAGTTGTTTGGCATAGTGTATCAAGCACTCTAGCTTGCTGGTTGTTCAGCAGAACTGGGTCTTAGCATTAAGATGGCGATCTCTGGGAGAGCTTCATCATTTGATATTTTGTGGAGCTGGGTGGTCTCTTGTGGACCAATATCTTGAACTAGGCTCTCCCACTTCCAAGGCACAGGCCTGACAGCTGTGCCTCAGGGTTCAGCCACACGGCTCAGAAGAAAAGGGAGAAAAAAAAGAAAGAAAGAAGAAAAAAATAAAATAAAAATAAATAAAGTTATTAAAATAAAAAAATGTTTAAATATTAAATATTAGGAAGTAATACAAACAAAAAGAAAAAAGGAAGAAAGAAGAGAACAACCAGACCAAAAAAGAAATCCACCAATGATAACAAGTGCTAAAATGTATACTAAAAAAAAAATAAATAAATACAAACAGAACCCTAGGACAGATGGTAAAAGCAAAGCTATACAGACAAAATCACACAAAGGAGCATACACATACACACTCTCAAAGAGAGAAAAAGGAAAAAAAAAAATATATATATATATATATATATATATATATATATATAAAGGAAAAGGAAGAGAACAACCAAATCAATAAACAAATCTACCAATGATAATAAATTCTAAATACTAAACTAGGATAAACATAAAACCAGAAACCAGTCAATCACATACAGCAAACCCCAAGTTTACATTTGCTCCCCAAGTCCACCGCCTCAATTTTGGGATGATTCGTTTTCTATTCAGGTATTCCACATATGCAGGGTACATCAAGTTGATTGTGGAGATTTAATCTGCTGCTCCTGAGGCTGCTGGGAGATATTTCCCTTTTTCTTCTTTGTTTCACAGAGCTCCTGGGTTTCAGCTTTGGATCTGGCCCTGCCTCTGCGTGTAGGTGGCCTGAGGGCGTCTGCTCCCACCCAGACAGCATGGGGTTAAAGGAGCAGCTGACAAGGGCCTCTGCCTCCCTCAGGCCAGGAAGAGGGAGGGGTATGGATATGGGACGAGCCTGCAGCAGCAGAGGCCAGTGTAATGTTGCAACAGTTTGAGGAGTGCTGTGTGTTCTCCTAGGGAAGTTGTCCCTACCTCACGGGACCCTGGCAGTGGCAGGCTGCACAGGCTCCCTGGAGGGGAGTTGTGGATTGTGACCCATGCCTGCACAACAGGCTTCTTGGTGGCTGTAGCAACAGCCTTAACGTTTCATGCCCTTGTCTGTTGTCAGGATGATAACCATGGCTCACGCCCATCTCTGGATCTCATTTAGGCAGTGCTCTGAATCCCCTCTCCTTGCACACCCTGAAACAGTGGTCTCTTGCCTCTTAGGCAGTTCCAGACTTTTCCCCGGACTCCCTCCCGGCTAGCAGTGGCATACTAGCCCCCTTCAGGCTGTGTTCATGCAGCCAACCCCAGTCCTCTCTCTGAGATCTGACCTCTGAAGCCAGAGCCTCCGGCCCCAACCCCCACCTGTCCCAGAAGGTGAGCAGACAAACCTCTCAGGGTGGTGAGTGCTGGTCAGCACCAATCCTCTTAGTGGAAATCTCTCTGCTTTGCCCTCTGCACCCCTGTTGCTGCATTCTCCTCCGTGGCTCTGAAGCTTCCCCACCCACCACCACCCCCTGTCTCTGGCGGTGAAGGGGCTTCCTAGTGTGTGGAAACTTTTCCTCCTTCACAGCTCCCTCACCGAGGTACAGGTTCCATACCTCTTCTTTTGTTTCTTTTTTCTCTTTTATTTTGCCCTACCCAGGTACGTGGGGAGTTTCTTACATTTTGGGAAGTCTGAGGTCTTCTGCCAGTGTTCAGTAGGTGTTCTGTAGGAGTTGTTCCACATGTAGATGTATTTCTGTTGTATTTGTGGGAGGAAGGTGATCACGTCTTACTACTCCGCCATCTTGAAGGTCTCCTCTATTTCCCATTTTTAAAAAAGATTCTTCACTTCAAGGACATAGTGTGCTCCTAGTTTGCTTCCTACCTCACTGGTCTCATTCTTAGTTTTCTCATATATTCCTACAGCTCTCTCCTGCCAAGGTTTTGTGCTTAGATATTCTCACTTCACTAGGAGAAGGAACAAAAATAGTCATCTATCACCACAGAAAAGAATTTCTTGCTGCATCACTGTTAAATGCTTAAATTGTTTGGTACACATGTAGTTTGTGTCTTACTGAATCTTTTGAGGGACACAATATTCTAAAGATAGTTTTGTTAATGGACTACTACAGAGATCATGGATTTATACTGCAATAAATCTACTAAGTTATTGTAATCAATATGTATTTTGTATCAACAGCAAAAATACTTAACAGAACCTTTGGAAAACTTCAACAGGATTGTCTGATTTCAATATCATCAGCATCAGGATATGGTTAACAGAAAGCTGGAATAGCAAAAGAGGCAAATAGGGAAGCAAGTGGCATCTATAGCAAGCACTGATGGTGAATAAGCAAGACACTTTCTGGTGTTTCAGAGAGCCCATAGTGACACATTTGATCTGAAGACAAGAATTCTTCCCAACACCACATATTTTATTTATTTATATATAACATTTTATGAAGATGCCCAGAATGTATCCACTGGAATCCTGTGGATTAGATTCAAAATGTCTGACATTTAGAATAGCAAATCAAAATAGAATTCTGATAATGCAAATTCTTGATCAGCACTCTTGATTTTTACACTGAAGATTGCTACATGTGGAGTTCTGCAATGTTGATTTCTTGAACTAAATCTTCCAAAGGCTAATAAAAATAGAGTATGAATGGAGAATGCTTGAAGATAAACTAGGACTGTCTGTGGATACCTATCACATGCTGCTACAAAACATGGGTGGATTAGTTATAATAGCAGAGAGAACGAAATGCTTTACACAATCAGATGGTAAAATGGCAATAATGATCGGTGCACATAATCAAAGTAGAGTGTGGGATAGACAGAATTCTGGCAGTCAAAAACCAAAGAAAGAGCTAGAGTAATTCTGTCATTGGAAGCTTCCCAATTAATATGGTTGGGACATTACAATGTCCAACTGGGAACAGCATGCTCTATATTCCATTGGAAAGTTAGAGTTTAGAGATGTGGTTGTTCCTTTTATTTTCAACTAACTCTGGTATTTGTTGACAAGTCAAATATTATGCTAGAATTTGTAAAAATAAAATAATAATAAATTCACATGTAGGCTTTTCTATGCCTGCATAGAAGAGTATAACTTAAGAAATGAGAAATGCAAAAAGAGACATATAAACTGAAGAACAATGAATGGATTTAAGATACTTGACAACTTTGGGAAAAATTAATGTTTTAATGGCATAATCAAAAGAAATAAATATAGTTATTAGTGAAGGGGGAAGTGCAAGATGCTTTATATTTCTAAGAGAAGTATACACAGACATATTTAAATCAATCAACAAGGATTACAGAGATTTCTAAGAACATGAAGATAATATACACATTAACACATATACATACACATAGAGAAAAGACCATTTTAAAAACTAAGGTACATATAGGAATTAAATTTCTTTTAGCTTCTAAAATCACTTGTGAATAAATTATCCATAGATTTATACTTTATGTCAGGCATATCCATAAACACACAGATATATATTTATATTTATATATATAACCAAAAGAACATGAGGTTATTAAAGATGTTTGCCAGACACAAAAATGCCCATGAGGATATTTGAATAAATTAGATATAACCCTAGGAATCAGAAACAATGAATAATTGGTTATGAAAAGTACTTGTGATCACAGGGATAGAAAAAAATTAGCTTTTCTTTCTGATAGCAGCTTCAAATAACCAAGTCACTTCAAATAACATGATTTCTAATAAATAAAGAAAAAAGAGGAAAAAATGACTTCATGTTTCACTATTAAAAGAATATAAGAATTAACTAAAACAGCAATTTGTTAAACATCATCTTAAGGGAATTATCTTAAGGGAAATATATGATTAAAAATAAATTCAAGTGGTTGAAATAGTTGAACTTTGTCCAAAGCTTTGCAGGTTCTCCTAACAAATGGAAAAATGTTCATTTTTAAAATGGATTTTTATTTAACTTTTAAAGAACTAAGATGTTTAAAGTGTGAGGAGACAGGTTTAGACAGTTGGTCCTGAAGGACCTGAACAAAGAGCCCTTGAAGAATTTCATATCTACAATTCATTAAAAGGAGTAGAGCATAGATGCTCAAGTCATAGTGGAATAATTATTCAAAATAATTCATTACAAATAGAGGTGGCATAGGTAAATTTGGGAGGTGAATGTAGAGGCAAGTGTGTTTTCAGAGCCAGGCACATAAGATATAGGATTAGAGGGAAACAAAAGAGATGAAACTGATGGCAGTCTGGAAGACCTCCAGTTACTATGGTCAATACTCATCATGGGATTTTTGCAACCATACCAGATTTGCAAAGGATATTAGTCTATTTATCGGGACCATGATCACACAGACTTGCCACACATGCCTTCTCCGAGGTGGGCAGATCCACGACTCACCTTCAATATTCTCCCTTTAGTACAGTGGTTTTCTGAATATGTTTAGTCATGGGAACCCCTGCATCATCACGTAGACACAAAGTTTCTTACTTGAATCCTGGGAGCGGAATTACCCTCGTTGAAGAGAGGGAAGTAATCTCATTTACTAATAGTAAATGTGATTCACATGTACAAAATACCTTCATAGCAGCAACTAGACTGGTGTTTGAATAAATAACTGGGCATCATAATCTAGCCAAGTGTGACCTCTTATCACAGGGTGATTTCTTCTATCTTTTGTCTTAGGACCCTATTGAAGTATTGATACACTTTGTTGAAAAGATCCAGCAAATTACAACACTGTAGTTAAAAGACTTAAGTGTAGAACATCTAAGACAAACGCGGAAACACATAACACATGCCAGGGAAGGTATGGTATCTATAGTTGGGAATTTGCTCTTATCCATTTGCTATGTGCTGAATGATTAAAACCTCATACAAATGCTCTGTACCAAGAAAATTGCATTTGAAGGGGGCAACAGAGACTGAAGTCCACCTTCCTGAGAAATTATCTGAGCAAGATATTTTCAGGTAGATATGATAGGCTAAATACTGTAAGCTACATGGAGATATCTAAACACATGAGCACTGGATAAAACTCAGACTTGTCTATAGAAGAGTGATCATGAATGGAGGACTGAACAGAAGGACCTTCTCTCCTAGAGCCAAAAGCTTCAGGTCTTAGAGAAGCACATACCCAAATGGTATAATGTCAGCATAGTGTCCTGTATCAATACCTCTGTTGAATCTATCTGCCCTGTCATGATAATTTTCTAAAATTAAAGAATCTGTCATAAAAACTGCATTTCTTTTGTTATCTTGACACTGTAACCATTAATGCCTTGTTCATCAAAAATACCTTCTTACTACGGTTCTAAGGAGTTTGTTATGCAGATTTGTCAAGATGGTATTACATCCTCTGATACTTTGAAATGTCTGTCTTTTGACTTTGTAAAGAGAAGAGCTTAACCTAATTCACATTTTATTTTCTTCAGAATGTTCTAGTTATGGTTCCACACTTTAGGGGCATTAAATGACACCCCGTGAAACCAGCTCGGTTTTTCCCTTTGTGTGTAGATTTTTGTCTTGAATCTACATTAAGCTATCCCAGTCTCTCGAGTTTTGATGTGCATAGGTACTATGGAAGTCTGTTTCTAATTGTTAGAGCCATTGCATAATTATGGCTAAGTGATTAAAAAAAAAAATCCCAAGGTAAAGGACAGACGGCCTATAGCTTTGATTCAAATTTGTGATTTTAAACATTTTTTGCAAATCTGTGAGATTACCCTGGAATATTTTCCACTCAGTTTTTTTAGCACTTTTGACATTGTAGTAGCATACTCTAATTCCATTATATAAAAGGTTGTTAGTAGTATTATCTGCTGTTTGCTGCTTTCTATTCTTCACTCTATTTTATTTTTTGTCACTTTTCTCTGTCAGAAGCATGCACTATAGATACTGAAAATAAGTTATCTTCTTCAATTTCACTATCTTTTCCATTTAATGGGATCAAACAATGTATCTACAAGGACACTCTCTCTATTATCACAGATCTTCCATGCTGCTAGATTTACTTTAATGACAAGACCCATCTAGCACTGTGTAGCTTACTTTCAAGGAAATAGAGAGTCTTCTTGATGTCTTAGAGGGTATGTATTAACTCTCAAGATTAGTTCTGTCTTTAGTCCCAAATTCAAAACATTTGCCAAACAAGCTTCTTAGGATCTCCTTTATTTGTTTGTTTGTTTATGCATAATCTATCTCTTTATATAGACTATAAATTCCAGGAGAATGGAATATTATTTTATTCCTTGCTCTGCACCTGGCAACCACCATTACATTTTCTATATTTGAGGCATCCAATGAATATTATTGCAAGGTTAAAATAGATGTTGGCTTTATATTATATCTCTGAAACTACTTTATTATATATTTCCTCAGTAGATATAAGAACACAATTGAACAATTTACCTTATGGATTATAGTAAAAATATCTATGTTTAAAATGTCTTGAGATTTCTAAATCATAATTATTTATAAAATTAATCAAGTAGAATTTAACTACAATAAAAATATGGACAAGTAATGGGAACTTGAAAATAGAGAAAAAACTTTATGAAACAGTGGATATACCTTATTTTTTTTATTATGTTGTATAGATCTAACATTCTGCCTAAATGTCTTTTCCCTAAGAATGCACATATTGAAGAGGGTAAGAAGGACAGTTTTACTTTACTTGCATTATCCTTCCCCTAAAGCAGCACAGCTCAGTGCCAAGGGAGACCTCCTCAGCCCCTGATTTCTCCCATAGAAAAGTAAAAGTGTAGTGAGCTCTCAGCTTTGCCATTTGTTTGGGATGCAATAACACACTCATGAACAACCAATGGGTCAAAAGGAAATTTAAACATATATTGAGACAAACAAAAATGGAAACGCAGCACACCTTATCTTACAGTGTGGAACAAAAGTAATTCTAAGAGGAGAGTTTATAAGGATAACTGCCTACATTAAGAAAAAAAGAAGGACCTTAAATAAGCAACTTAAACTTACACATCAAGAAACTAGAGAAAAAATGAAAAATCAAAGTCCAATGTTAGCAGAAGAGAGAAAATAATAAAGATTACTGCATAAATAAGTGAAATAGAGAATGGAAAACCAATAGAAAAGATCAGTTGATCTAAGAGCTGTTTTTTTAAAGAAAGAAAATTAACAAAACTTGAGCTAGAATAAGTATTAAAAGGAGACAAATAAATTATTAAGATTATATAAAGTATAATTATAAAAATTATGAAAGAAGAGACATTAATACAAAGGATTATAATAGATTACTATGAACAATTGTACACCAAAAAAATGAATAACCTAGTAGAAGTGTACAAATTCCTGGAAACATACAATCTACCAATTTAAATCATGAAGAAAAGAAAATCTGAATGGGCCAATAATAAGAAAGAAGATTGAATCAATAATGAAAACCATTCAACAAGGTAAAATCAAGGACCAGATAGCATGATAGGTGAATTATACCAAACGTCAAAAAACATGAACACCAATCCTCATATTCTTCTAAAAAATAGAAGAGGAGGACACAATTCTAAACTTATTTTATAAGACCAGCATTACTCTGATATCAAGGCCAGACAAGGACACTACTAGAAATCACAGGCCATTATCCCTGAGGAATATAGATGCAAAATTTCTTAACAACATATTAGCAAATAGAATTTAACAACACATTAAAAGGATCATACTGTATGATCAAGTAGGATTTATCCCTGGGATGTAAGGATGGTATAAAAAATGCAAATAAGTAAATGTGATACACTACCGAATGAAGGATGCAGCTCATGTGATCATCTCAGTAGATGCAGATAAAACATTTGACAAAATTCAGTGTCCCTTCATGACAAAGACTCTCAACAAATTAGGTATAGACAGAATGTACCTCAACATAATGAAGGCCATATAGGAAAAACCTACAGCTAAAATCATACTTAATTTTGATAAGCTGAAAGCTTGTCTTATAAGAGCAGAACAAGACAGTAATGCCTCTTCTTACCACTTCTGTTCAACATAGTATTAGAAGAGCAATCAGGCAAGAAAAATAAATAAAAGACATCTAAATCAAAAAGGAAGATGTAAAACTATCTTTGTTTTCAGATGATATAATGTCATATGTAGAGAACCCTAAATACTCCACCAAAAAAACTTTTAGAACTAGTAAACAAATTCATCAAATTTTTAGGATTTAAAATGAATATACAAAACTCAGTGGTGTTTCTATATGCTAAAAACAAAACTATATGAAAAAGAAATTAAGAAAACAATTTCATTTACAATAGCGTCAGAACAGTTAAATGCTTAGGAATAAATTTAACCAAGCTAGTGACTGTTCTGTACACTGGAAACTATAAATAAAACAAAACAAAACAAAACAAAAACTGATGAAAGAAACTTAAAAAGACACAAATAAAGGGAAAGGTATCCTGTGTTCATGGATTGGAAGAATTAATATTGTTAAAATGTCCATACTATTCAAAGTGATGTACAGATTCAATGCAATCTCTATCAAAATTCAAATGAAATTGTCCACAGAAATAGGAAAAAAATCCTAAAGTTCATATGAAAGTACAAAAAACCCCAAATAGTCTAAGTATTCTTGAGCAAGACACAGAGACGGAGGCATCACACTGCCTGATTTTGAAATATACCACAAAGCTATAGTAACCAAAACAGTATAGTAGTGATGTAAGAACAGCCACACAGACCAATGGAAGAGAAGAGAGAGCCCTAACATACGTTGACACAGTTACAATCAAGTGATTTCTACAAGGGTGCCAGGAGTACACAATGGGAATGGGATAGTCTCTTCAATAAATGATATTGGGGAAATTGGATATCCATATGAAGAATTAACTTGAACTCTTATCTCACACCATGTACAAAAATCAACTCAAAACAGATTAAAGACTTAAGCATAAGACCTAAAACTCTAAAACTACTAGAGGAACACAGGAAAAAATCTTGACATTGGTCTGCATAAAGATTTTTGAGTATGACCCTCAAAATACAGACAACAAAAGCATATATAGACAAATGGAATTTCTTCAAACTAAAAGCTTCTGCATAGCAGAAGAAAATTCAACAGAGTGAAGAGACAATTTATGGAATGAGAGAAAATATTTGCACCATATATCTGATAATGGGTTGGTAAATATCCAAAATATATAAGGGATTTAACTAAATAGGAAAAACAAACAAACCCCCCAAATGAATAATCTGATTAAAAATGGACAAAAGACCTGAATCGACATTTCTCATAAGAAGATATACAAATGGCTAACAAATATATAATAAACTGCTTAACATCACTAATTCTCAGGAAAATGCAAATCAAAACCACAGTGAGATATTACTTCACACCTATTAGAATGGACATTATCACAAAACAAAAGGTAATATATATTGGTGCAGATGTGGAGAAAAGTCTGCTCTTGTACACTGTAAGTGGGAATGTAAATTGGTATTGTCATTATAGGAAGTAATATGGAGTTTCCTCAAAAAATTAATTGTACTTGTGTTTTTATACTTTGAGTGTTCCAGTAGTGTCTGCTCTGATTTCTTACATCCTCTGACTGTCAGGAGTGTCTTGAGGAAGAAAGAATTGAAATAGTAAAAGTTTAGTTCTCTCTCTTTTACCATCTAGCTGTGTGACCTTTTGCAATTTACTTAACTTCTCTGGTACTTTAAAGTCTAGTCAAATGAGAAAAATAATGCTGGGTTTGTCTCTTACAACTACTGCTGTATTTTTATGTCATTTGACTGTAGTTGTTAAAGTTCTTGATAAAGCTCTTGGCAAAAGCACAAATATAAAACTCAAATGTGTGTTTCTTCTCTGCCATGTCTTCTCATCTCTCCAATGAAGTACTATTTTTAAAACCCATTTTAAAATCCCACCTCATGTTTTATAGCTTTCCCAAAGGCCTAAAAGTGAACTGGCTGTTTGATTTATTTTCTTCTCCTTTGAAAGCATTTTGTCCTTTACTCTCCTTTAACACATACCCTGTTGTATTGTAATTTATCTGTTCATAAGGCATTTCCCGCCTGAAAATGTTAGCTGCATCATATCAGGGATAGGGTCACATGATACAATTACCATGAATTTCTGAAATTCTAACACTGTGTCGAATGGATTAGATGTTCAATTAAAAGATGAATAGGGGGGCTTCCCTGGTGGTGCAGTGGTTGAGAGTCCTCCTGCCAATGCAGGGGACACGGGTTCGTGCCCCGGTCCGGGAAGATCCCACATGCTGCAGAGCGGCTGGGCCTGTGAGCCATGGCCACTGAGTCTGCGTGTCCAGAGCCTGTGCTCCGCAATGGGAGAGGCCACAACAGTGAGAGGCCAGCGTACCGCAAAAAAAAAAAAAAAAAAAAAAGATGAATAGGTGAATAAATGAAAGTAAATTAAATATATATAATTCTATGATTTAAAATTGGGATTTATAAGGAAACTATCCAAAAAGATAATAGGTATTCATAAATATGTGATATTAAAAGTCATATTGTTCAAAGATTTGTTTAAGAAGTTAATATTATGACTCTCATGCAGATATAAAAAATAAACACTTTAATAATTTTAACTCTTTAATCAATGAGGAAATCATGCAGATTTTAGAACCATTTCAAAAGCAAATCCAAAGAACAGATATATTTATAGACCATGGATATTAGAATGAATGTACAAGTGCCAGAAATATCAGTTTTTTCCACAGGGAAGGATGGTTATTCCTCCACAAGACAGAATCCGTTTGCATATCTATATAGAATAATTTTTACATCTTTATCAGTATGTATACATTACAGAATTGTAAAACAGCTCCCATATAATCAATGCATTGTTTTCCATCGAGCCACTTATTCTTCCCTACAAAATCAAAGCCATAAAACTTTCAGAGAGTAGCTGAACTTTTCTCTCCCTGCAGCAAAAGATTGGTGAATTTTAGCTGAAGGAAGATTAAACATCCCTAGATTTGTTGATAGACAGTTTTTTGTGTATAATGCATTGGAATAATTATTTGAGAAAAATTTGTGTGAGATGATTTTGCAGGAAATGCCAGCAAGGTCAATGTCAGCTTAGATTAACTATGGTTTGCTATCTGTCTGCCAAATTAGTACTGCCTAGGAGGAAAGTTTAACCTAAGCATTCAACTCTTCAGGAAGGTTTTCCTTCATGAATCAGCAATTCTCTCCACCCCTCTTTCTTCTTGGCAAGGTCAAAAGGGTTTTACTATCTCTATGGTCCTACTTTCTTGCCAATTGGTTTATACCTTTTGCAGCTGACAAGTAACTTGTTGCCTACTGAATCTGATAGACTACTAATGAATTAGAATTTAATGGAATATATAAGGAAGCATCATTTTTTGCATATTCTGTGTGTGGGCACCTCCAAAATAAAATTTCAACATATGTAGGACATAGGTCCTTTTGGAATACACCATTTTTATCACACTGAAATATGTGTAATGTTTTATTAAAAGGTAACTTAGAATGGATCTCTGTTGAATAGTGACCTGATCACAGAATCCATAGTTTAAGGATATCATGCAGGTGAAGGAGAAAACTAAGCAGATGTGTGTTCACAGAGTTCTGACAGCCTTTCCTTAGATGTTGAGAAAAGATGGACATTTAAGAACACTTAAAAAATCTGCCATGCTTCCAAAGTATTCTATAAAACAGAAAGTTTTTTGTCTGTCAGTGATCATATTGGGGGGGCTATTGAATAATAATAACATGAATTCTACTTGTAATTGCTGGTTTCTTTCTATATGTAAGTGGCAACCATGTAAGGTGCATCCCATTTCTCAAGATAGAACTTTCTGCAAGCAGTGTAGTTACCTGTAATGCTCTAGCTGAAGTACCCTCAGGATCCACTGCAGCCTTTTAGCTGAGGTCTTTCAGGGCAGCCTCAGCCCTACTGTGGTCTGTCTATTTCTTTCCAAGGTAGGAATCTCTGCGCAGCAGCACCCCTTTCTATTGTCTGGGATGTTCTTAGAGCTAAACTACAATCTGAGGCCCTTCGTATCCAAACCACCTTCCTCTGCCTCTCCTTTTATGTTTGTCAGCCTTGAAGAGTAGTGCTTAGACGTTCCATGCCTAATTCCTGCTCTCTCTCTTTTCACTGTATGTTTGCCACTTCCAATTCAGTCAAACATATACAGTAGACTATCTACAAATATAAGGTAGTATTCATATAATTACCACACATACAGAGACAAATACACACATATATGTGTGTATATATATATATATATTTTTTTACATATTTTTATTTAAACCTTTGTAAAGTCACATGATGTAGATGTAAAGTCACATGATGTAGATGTAAAGTCACATGATGTAGATGTAGATGTGGCTATCTCCATTTTACAGATGAAAATATTTTACACTAAAGAATGTATGGACAATTGTCTGTGTTTGCAAGGTAAAGGATAAGTGACTATATATTTCATACTAAATCACTGCATGTTATTAATGTTTTGCAATATATTTTTTGAATTTTATTTTATTTTTTTAATACAGCAGGTTCTTATTAGTTATCTACTTTATATATATTAGTGTATGTATGTCAATCCCAATCTCCTAACTCACCCCACCACCAGTACACCTCCTCACTTTCCCCCCTTAGTGTCCATAAGTTTGTTCTCTACATCTGTGTCTCTATTTCTGCCTTGAAAACCGGTTCATCTGTAACATTTTTCTAGATTCCACATACATGCATTATTATATGAGATTTGTTTTCTTCTTTCTGACATACTTCACTCTGTATGACAGTCTCTAGGTTCTTCCACGTCTCTACAAATGACCCACTTTCATTCCTTTTTATGGCTGAATAACATTCCATTGTATATATGTACCACATCTTCTTTATCCATTCGTTTGTTGATGGGCATTTACGTTGCTTCCATGACCTGGCTATTGTAAATAGTGCTGCAATGAAAATGGGTTGCATGTGTCTTTTTGAATTATGGTTTACTCTGGGTGTATGACAAGTAGTGGGATTGCTGGGTCATATGGTAATTCTATTTTTAGTTTTTTAAGGACCCTCCATACTGTTCTCCACAGTGGGTGTATCAATTTACATTCCCACCAAGAGTGCAAGAGGGTTCCCTTTTCTCCACACCCTCACCAGCATTTATTGTTTGTAGATTTTTGATGATGGCCATTCTGAATGGTGTGAGGTGATACCTCATTGCAGTTTGATTTGCATTTCTCTAATGGTTAGTGATGTTGAGCATCCTTTCTTGTGTTTGTTAGCAATATGTATATCTTCTTTGGAGAAATGTAGATTTAGGTTTTCTGCCCATTTTTGGATTGTGTTGTTTGTTTTTTTAATATTGAGCTGCATGAGCTATTTATATATTTTGGAGATTAATCTTTTGTCCGTTGATTGGTTTGCAAATATTTCCTCCCACTCTGAGGGTTGTCTTTTCATCTTGTTTACAGTTTATTTTGCTGTGCAAAAGCTTTTGTTTCATTAGGTCCCATTTGTTTATTTTTGTTTTTATTTCCATTACTCCAGGAGGTGGGTCAAAAAAGATCTTGCTGTGATTTATGTCAAAGAGTGTTCTTCCAAAGTTTTCCTCAAAGAGTTTTATTGTGTCTACTCTTACATTTAGGTCTTTAATCCATATTGAGTTTATTTTTGTGCATGGTGTTTGGAAGTGTTCTAATTTCATTATTTTACCTCTAGCTGTCCAGTTTTCCCAACACCACTTATTGAAGAGACCGTCTTTCCTCCATTGTATATCCTTGCCTCCTTTGTCATAGGTTAGTGGACCATAGGTGTGTGGGTTTATTTCTGGGCTTTCTATCCAGTTCCATTGATCTATATTTCTGTTTTTGTGCCAGTACCATATTGTCTTGATTACTGTAGCTTTGTAGTATAGTGTGAAGTCAGGGAGTCTGATTCCTCCAGCTCCGTTTTTCTCCCTCAAGATTGCTTTGGTTATTCAGGGTCTTTTGTGTCTCCATACAAAATCTAAGATTTTTTGTTCCAGTTCTGTAGAAAATGACATTGGTAATTTATTTGGGATTACATTGAATCTGTAGATTGTTTTGGGTAGAATAGTCTTGGTGTATCTCTCAATCTGTTTGTGTCATCTTTGATTTCTTTCATCAGTGTCTTATAGTTTTCTGAGTACAGGTCTTTTACCTCCTTAGGTAGGTTTATTCCTAGGTATTTTATTCTTTTCATTGCAATGGTGAATGGGATTGTTTCCTTAATTTCTCTTTCTGATCTTTCATTGTTAGTGTATAAGAACACAAGATATTTCTGTGTATTATTTTTGTATCCTGCAACTTTACAAAATTCATTGATTAGCTTTAATAGTTTTCTGGTTGCATCTTTAGGATTATCTATGTATAGTGTTATATCATCTTCAAACAATGACACTTTTATATCTTCTTTTCCAATTTGTATTCCTTTTATTTCTTTTTTCTTTGCTGATTGCCATGTCTAGGACTTCCAGAACTATGTTGAATAATAGTGGCAAGTGTAGACCTCCTTGTCTTGTTCATGATCTTAGAGGAAATGCTTTCAGGTTTTCACCATTGAGAATGATGTTGGCTGTGGGTGTGTCATATATGGCCTTTATAATGTTGAGGTAGTTTCCCTCTATGCCCACTGCCTGGAGAGTTTTTATCATAAATGGGTGTTAAATTTTGTCAAATCTTTTTCTGCATCTATTGAGATGATCATATGGTTTTTATTCTTCCATTTGTTAATATGGTGTATCACATTGATTGATTTGCATATATTGAAGAATCCTGGCATCCCTGGGATAAATCCCATTTGATCATGGTGTATGTTCCTTTTAATGTATTGTTAGATTACCTTTGCTAGTATTTTATTGAGGATTTTTGCATCTATATTCATCAGTAATATTGGTCTCTAATTTTCTTTGTTTGTAGTATCTTTGTCTGGTTTTGGTATCAGGGTGATGGTGGCCTCACTGAATGAGTTTGGGAGTGTTCCTTCCTCTGTAGTTTCCTGGAAGAGTTTGAGAAAGATGGGTGTTAGCTCTTCTCTAAATGTTTGATAGAATTCACCTGTGAAGCCAACTGGTCCTGGACTTTTGTTTTTTTGGAAGATTTTTTTTTTTTTTTTTTTTGCGGTATGCAGACCTCTCACTGTTGTGGCCTCTCCCGTTGCGGAGCACAGGCTCCGGAGGCGCAGGCTCAGTGACCATGGCTTACGGGCCCAGCCACTCCACGGCATGTGGGATCTTCCCAGACTGGGTCACGAACCCATGTCCCCTGATCAGCAGGCGGACTCTCAACCACTGCGCCACCAGAGAAGCCCTTTTTGGAAGATTTTTAATCACAGTTTCAATTTTATTACTTGTGATTGATCTGTTCATATTTTCTATTACTTCCTGGTTCAATCTTGGAAGGTTATATCTTTTTAAGAATTTGTTCATTTCTTTCAGGTTGTTGATTTTTTTGATATAGAGTTGCTTGTAGTAGTCTCTTATGATGCTTTGCATTTCTGTGGTATCCGTTGTAACTTCTCCTGCTTCATTTCTAATTTTTTTTTTCAACTAAAATCCTGATGTAATTATTTCCATACATGCTTGAGATTATAGGATATTTTATCAGAAATTGTTTGTTTAACATCTTTATTGGAGTATAATTGTTTTACAATGGTGTGTTAGTTTCTGCTTTATAACAAAGTAAATTAGCTATACATATACATATATCCCCATATCTCCTCCTTCCTGTGTCTCCCTCCCACCCTACCTATCCCATCCCTCTAGGTAGTCACAAAGAACCAAGCTGATCTCCTTGTGTTATGCGGCTGCTTCCCACTAGCTATCTATTTTACATTTCGTAGTATATGTAAGTCCATGACACTCTCTCACTTCATCCCAGCTTACCCTTCCCCCTCCCTGTGTCCTCAAGTCCATTCTCTACCTTTGAATCTGTATTCCTGTCCTGGCCGTAGGTTCTTCGTAACCATTGATTTGAGTTCTCTCCCTCTTTTTTTCTTGATGAGTCTTGCTAATGGTTTACCAATTTTGTTTACCTTCTTAAAGAACCAGCTTTTATTTTTATTGATCTTTGCTATATTTTTTTCTATTTCATTTATTTCTGCTCTGATCTTTGTGATTTCTTTCCTTCTACTAACTTTGGGTATTGTTTGTTCTTCTTTCTCTAGTTCATTTAAGTGTAAGGTTAAATTGTGTATTTGTGATGTTTCTTGTTTCTTGAGGTAGGATTGTATTGCTATAAACTTCCCTCTTAGAACTGCTTTTGCTGCATCCCATAGGTGTTGGATCATCGTGTTTTCTTTGTCATTTGTCTCTAGGTATCTTTTGATTCCCTCCTTGATTTCTTCAGTGGTCTCTTGGTTATGTAGTAACATATTATTTAGCCTCCTTGTGTTTTTGTTTTTTACATTATTTATTCCTATAATTGATTTCTAATCACATAGCATTGTGGTCGGAAAAGATGCTTGATATGATTTGAATTTTCTTAAATTTACTGAGGGTTGATTTGTGACCCAAGATATTATCTGTCCTGGAGAATGTTCCATGTGCACTTGAGAAGAAAGTGTAATCTGCTGTTTTCAGATGGAATGTCCTATAGATATCAATTAAATCAATCTGCTCTATTGTGTCATTTAAAGCTTGTGTTTCCTTATTAATTTTCCATCTGGATGATCTGTCCATTGGTGTAAGTGAGGGTTAAAATCCCCTTCAATTATTGTGTTACTGTTGATTTCCTCTTTTATAGCTGTTAGCATTTGCCTTATGTATTGAGGTGCTCCTATGTTGGGTGCATATATATTTATGATTGTTATATCTTCTTCTGGAATTGATCCCTTGATTGTTATGTAGTGTCCTTCCTTGTCTCTTGTAATATTCTTTATTTATGTTTTACATCTTTATTGGAGTATAATTGCTTTATGATGGTGTGACAGTTTCTGCTTTATAACAAAGTGAATCAGCTATACATATACATATATCCCCATATCCCCTTCCTCTTGTGTCTCCCTTCCATCTTCCCTATCCCACCCCTCTATGTGGTCACAAAGCACCAAGTTGATCTCTCTGTGCTACATTCTTTATTTTAAATCTATTTTATCTGATATGAGTATTGCTACTCCAGCTTTCTTTTGATTTCCATTTGCATGGATTACCTTTTTCCATCTCCTCCCTTTCAGTCTATATGTGTCTCTAGGACAGAAGTGGGTCTTTTGTAGACAGCATATATATGGGTCTTGTTTTTGTATCTCTCTTTTGATTGGAGTATTTAATCCATTCACATTTAAGGTAATTATCGATATGTATGTTCCTATTATCATTTTCTTAATTGTTTTGGATTTGTTTTTGTAGGTCCTTTTCTTCTCTTGTGTTTCCCATTTAGAGAAGTTCCTTTAGCATTTGTTGTAGAGCTGGTTTGGTGGTGCTGAACTCTCTTAGCTTTTGCTTATCTGTAAAGCTTTTGATTTCTCCATCAAATCTGAATGAGATCTTTGCCAGGTAGAGTAATCTTGTTTTTAGGTTCTTCCCTTTCATCACTTTAAATATATCATGCTACTTCCTTCTGGCTTGTAGAGTTTCTTTTGAGAAATCAGCTATTAACCTTATGGTAGTTCCCTTGTATGTTATTTGTCATTTTTCCCTGGTTGCTTTTAATAATTTTTCTTTGTCTTTATTTTTTGTCAATTTAATACTTTGTGTCTCAGCATGTTTTCCCTTGGGTTGTCCTGCCTGGGACTCTCTGTACTTTTTGACTTGTGTGCCTATTTCCTTTCCTATGTTTGGGAAGTTTTCAGCTATAATCTCTTCAAATATTTTCTTGGGTCCTTTGTCTCTCTCTTCTTCTGAGACCCCTATAAGGTGAATGTTGGTGTGTTTAATGTTGTCCCAGAGGTCTCTTAAGCTGTCTTCATTTCTTTTCATTCTTTCTTCTTTATTCTGTTCCACAGCAGTGAATTCCACCATTCTGTCTTCCAGGTTACTTATCCGTTCTTCTGCCTCAGTTATTCCACTATTGATTCCTTCTAGTGTAGTTTTCATTTCAGTTATTATATTGTTCATCTCTGTTTGCTCTTTAATTCGTCTAGGTGTTTGCTCTTCAATTCTTCTAGGTCTTTGTTAAACATTTCTTGTATCTTCTCGATCTTTGCCTCCATTCTTTTTCTGAGATCCTGGATCATCTTCACTATCACTATTCTGAATTCTTTTTCTGGAAGTTTGCCTATCTCCACTTCATTTAGTTGTTTTTCTGGTGTTTTATCTTGTTCCTTCATCTGGTACATAGTCCTTTGTCTTTTCATTTTGTCTATCTTTCTGTGAATGTGGTTTTCATTCCACAGGCTGCAGGATTGCTGTTCTTCTTGCTTCTGCTGTCTGTCCTCTGGTGGATGAGGCTATCTAAGAGGCTTGTGAAAGCTTCATGATGGGAGCGACTGGTGGTGGATAGAGCTGGATGTTGCTCTGGTGGGAAAAGGTCAGTATAACTTTAATCTGCTTATCTGCTGATGGGTGGAGCTGAGCTCCCTTCCTGTTGGTTTTTGGCCTGAGGTGACCCAGCACTGGAGGCTACACGTCTTTGGTGAGGCTAATGGTGGACTCTGGGAGGGCTCATGCCAAGGCATACTTCCCATAACTTCTGCTGCCAGTTTCCTTGTCCCTATGGTGAGCTACAGTCACCCCCCACCTCTTCAGTAGACCCTCCAACACTAGCAGGTAAGTCTGGTTCATTTTCCTATGGGGTCCCTGCTCATTCCCCCTGGGTCCTGATGCACATGCTACTTTGTGTGTGCCCTCCAAGAGTGGAGTCCCTGCTTCCCCCTGTCCTGTTACTGAGTCCATCTTATTGCTGCTTCTCCTTTGTCTCTGGATGTGGCGTATCTTTTTTGGTGAGTTCCAGTGTCTTCCTGTCGATGACTGTTCAGCAGTTAGTTGTGATTCTGGTGTCCTCACAAGAGGGAGTGAGTGCACATCCTTCTACTCCACCACCTTGAACCATTCTGTTTTGGAGAATTTTAATAGGTTCTAACCAACACAAAATTTCTTTGCTTTTTAAATGAAAAGGAAAATAGATGACATTATAATATTCTATCAGTCTCCCAATAAAAAAACACATACATGATTAATGAATTAAGAGTGGATGAAGGCAATGGTGAATAGAGAGGAGCCAGAGATGACAGTGGTTTTCTGTAAGAAAGAGCACAGCCACAGAGAATGAGGGGAAGCAGAGTACAGCCCTGCACAGTCTGGAGGTTGTGGATAGATAAAGACTTGAATTGTCCTTTCAATTACTCTTTGTAATCAGGTTTATTTTATTTGACTGCCAATTAGAGAAGAGACTAGAAAACAAAGATTATCTTGAGAGAATACCACTTCAACCCTGTTCCATTTGTGCCTTCTTATCCTGTTGTGGAAATACAGAAAGAGCAGAAAATAGCTGAAACATTTACACCTTAAGTGTTTACAAAGATCCTATAGTGAAACAATTACTTTGTACTTTTCCTACTTTGTACTTTGTACTTTTCCTACTTTTGGAATGTTCTATAGCTTGGAAGTTGTATAAACAGGTTGTCATACCATATTTTTGACCTTGAGTCAATTTTCTTTGTATACGATGTGTTCAAACAAGAGCCCATGCAGGAGTGAAGACCATTGTTCCCTAATTAAGGTGGGAGAGGATTGCAAAATGAATTTTTTAAATCTTCTGGAATAATTGGATAACATGAAGTGTTAATAAAAATTATGGAGGAGAAAATTCCTTTCCACCAGTTCTCATTCTGCTTTTCTACATGAATCTTCTTCAGGGTTTTGCTCATACTTCCCCACTTAATTTGTCTGCTGCTATTCTTACTATCCACACAGAAGATCTCCTTACCTGAATGTCCTTCCATGCTTCATCTACCTAGTGAATTTCATCGTTATGGTCTAATCCTCATGCCCCTTCCTAATACCCTCTTTCTCCTACAAGAGTTTACTCTTATTTTTCCATATGATCTTCTCTTTCATTAGACTAAAAATATTCAGACATGCTTTTTTCATCTTGTTTCTCCAATATGTGACATGTAACAGTCAGCAAATTCTCACATTAGCATTTAATTACTTTATAGACTGTCACCATTCCACATTTCCAACCTAAACATTCAATTATCTGTCATGCAGACTCTGATTCATTCAGACTAGTCCATTTACCATGCAAAGTTTATCTGAATATAATTATTTAAAAGCACAGCCTAGTTCAAAATAATCAAGGGATGAAAATGCTTACACTCTTTTCTCCAAGACTACCCTTTTTATTCCTTCCTCACCTCTTCATATGATTTTTTTCAGTGGTAAAGGTAACTTTCATCTGCCTTATGAACTGCTGCTTTCTAGTCCAGATCATATTGATTATCTTTTTTCTCTTGACCTCATAGTCCTCATTTTTTATATAAGGTCTTATTTTTGTCATGCTTGGTATTACTTTTGTTGTGGTCTTTCTCTCGATAGTAGCATGTTTTTGATTTGTGTGTGTGACAACTAAATCATATACTGTAAACCAGAATGATATGTAAGACATTTTGTTCAAGGATGCTGACTTAATTTAAGGGTAGTGGTTAGTGGGGATCAGGAGGGGAAGGACACTTGTTCCTTGTGAAGAGACTCCATAGGCAGGCCAACAACAGAGGGCAAAGGATGAAGAGAGCATTTGAGCTTTGGCTGGGGAAACCAAGAGTGTGTGGAGAAAAGCTTGGCAGTGGAAGAATCATCAAAGCTTCTTGTGTAGTTTAACTCCATGTGAGCAATTTACAATAAAGTATGAGAAGGGGAGAGGAGAAATGGCTAGCCAAGGGTCCATGAGGGAGCACATACAAGCCAGCAGCATGAATTCTTTTGCCAAAGAAAATGCTTCTCTTTTGTAGAAAGTCAGTACTGACAGCAACAATAACACTGATGGTAAAAGTGAAATGCTCCACCTTGTCACTTGGAATCTTTAGACAGCAAGTCAGCAGGAGACTGCAATGAATACTTTCTTTAACATGCACAGTGGAAAGCACACATAAAATTTAGAGCAACTCAGGCCACTTCACAATGATGGAGTTCTAAGTGGCATATGAGAACATTGGGGATATGGCATTGTGGGCCAATCCCAAGAAGTTATTTTTGTTTAATTATGTAGTTTGTATATGCTCAGGTTAGTGTCACCCAAAGAAATGCTTGAAAAGTTTTGGAAATGTTTGAAAAAAATTATTAAACTTAAACTAATTTTCTGTAAGGGTATTAGCTCTCCAACTGTATTGTAAGTTATATTGTCATTTGTTGTTGTTCTTGGTTTTGTTCTTATTTTAGTGAATATGTAGTAGAAAAGTAAAGACCAGAGTTTTTTTTGTTGTTTGTTGTTTGTTTGTTTTTTGTGGGGGGAGGGTATTGTTGTTTTTGTTGTAGCTTTGTTTCTTGCCCCAGCTCTATTACTACCTAAAGATGTGATTTTGGATAATTTACAATGAAAACATGATTAAAAATATTCTCTGCATCCATTAGGTTATTTTTTAGTAAAATGAGACAATTTATATAGAAATACTTTGAAACAAATTACAAGAATCTCAGAATTTTCTGTTTCTCATAAAAACAAGTATAGTCTCATTTATATCGTAGGTGATGAGGCAAAGATTATTGAATAAAGGACAAGAAATAGAGAGGTAAGTGTGCTAGCCAAAAGATACATAACAGTTAGAGACAAACATTTTTATTTGGTTGTGCCGGGTCTTAGTTGTGGCATGCAGGCTCCATAATTGTGGCATGCTAACTCTTAGTTGCAGCATACATGTAGGATCTAGTTCCCTGACCAGGGATCAAACCCGGGACCCCTGCATTGGGAGCACAGAGTCTTATCCACTGAGCCACCAGGGAAGTCCCAGATAGCCTGTAATTTTTGTTTGTTGTTTTGCATCATCACAAGGCCTATCAAATCTAATGGCAGCATATCTCAATTTGATTTCAAGTAGCTGCTGGCCTCTTCAGCAGAATGTGTGATGCCATCCAACCTGCTAGAAAAGGCCATGATATCCATGGTCAATCAATCACATATTACGCTAAAGTATATCAGTTTTATTCACAGATGATTGGCATTTCCTCATCCATTCTGAAATTCTGAAGGGCTTTGTAGTTATAGGGCCTATATCTTCCTGAGGTTGTGAGAATTGCATGAGCTTGGAGCATACAACTTCCTATATTTTCAAAAAGTGTATAATTTATTGACTGACAATACATGTTATCAGCATTTCTGGATTGCTATTTGTCACACAGATATTTGACTTTCTGAAGTGATCTGTTTTAACAAAATTTATAATTGCGTATTTTCTTCTGTTGCTGCCAAGTATAGAAACTCTGGGATGCAACATTATCAAAATCCTACATCTTATTTTACCAGCAATTTTCATCCTAAGTTACTGACAAGTCTTGATAATGGATAAACATATGCAGTCATTCACTGAGCACATAACAGGGCATGAGCTAGATCAGACATGGAAGGTTACTTTCCACTTTTAAAATTTATAAATTTACTAATAGTATTTACCATAGTCTAGACAAATTAGAATTCCCAAGGAAGGGGAAAAAGGGAGAAAGAAAGAAATCTCTCTGACATTGCAAGATAAGGTTACTTGGGGTGACAGAGTTAGACATATCTTGCAGAAGAAACCTAATTTTCCCTCCCTGAATCTTTATCTCAAAGACATGACCACAATCCACTTAGATGATCAATTAAGGATTTTCAGCCAGGAGTCCCAACACATCACTGAAATAGAATTCATTTGTGTGAAGTTTTCTCTTACATATTATTTTTTCCTTTTGCCACCATTTGTTTAAAATGCAAGCAGTTCATTGGGGTTTTAGGTAAGAGATGGTCAAATATTTAACTTTCTATTCAGTTCTGCCTATTAGTAAAAAGTTGCTTAACTGCTTAGAACTTTCATTAACAGTGTCAAAAATAGCAGTCTGAATAGATACATATTATATTTCATATGCATAATAGAAATTCCAATGGATGGAGATGACAATTCTTTCATGAAATAAAAGATAAAATAGGCAAAATAAAGAATATATGCTTAAATAAATAAACCATTTAGTTAGTGAGGGTGGTTACCAAATTAGAAACGATTCAAGTCATTAAATTGAACTATTTCATGATGCTATTGAAAATTATACTTGCTTGGATATTAAAAGATGATTAGACATGGATTAAATGTTTTATGATGTTCCCTGCCATTCATCCAGAATTTGCATCAGGTGCAAGTTCATGAAAAATATGCAAACTTGTTAAAGTTCTAGTATATGCAAAGATTTGTCTCTGTTTTGATTATGTAAGTACTTTAAGACTTAAACACATCATCTCAGTTCTGAAAAATAAAATTAAGTGTTGATTGTTCATTAAATTCAAAGAAACCTAAGTATGTATTTTAATTAATAGTCACCAAATTAAGGTTAGTACACTTACACTTTTTCAACATATGACAATGATAATGGCAGTTAAAAAAATCTTCAGACTTAAAAAAGAGTACGCACTTTGTTCAAAGTCATACAACTTATGATTGATAGTCATATATTTCTACTACATATGCAAATGTATATATTTCTATATGTCCATTAATTCCAATTTTATTTTAAATAATGTTTTTCAATGTATACATTGGCCACCTTACATAACCTTTTTCTATCTTATCTCTGTCTCTCTCCCTCTTTTCTTCCCTGCCTGCTTTGACCATTGTTCTTTCTCTGAACAAGTCTGATTTATTCCTGGTTCACATCTTTGGATGTCATGCTTTTGACACTTCAGTGCTAACTGTGGACATTCCCAATCTCAGGGAGCAATGTTTAAAAACCTTGCTTCTGAATCCCAGCTGTTTTACCTGTGGCTATTTTGTAGGTGTAGTTCTACCCAGAACAAAACTTTGGGTAAGGGCGTTATATTGTAAGTATTTAATGCCCTGTACATATAGAATATACTGATAAAATTATAATCTTTGCCATCATCTATCTCCCAATATTCTTTACCAAGGCTGTGTGTGTATATATATATATATGTATACACACAGCCTTATATATATATATATATATATATATATATGTGTGTATATATATAGTACTCTTGCTTCTGTGCCATTAGAGAGGCTGCTCTACCAAGGAGGCCAGCCTCTCCTCCTCTTGGCTATATTCATGTTGTTCAGATTATATTTTAAATGAAAAAATCGTCTTACCACACACACAAAAAAGACAACGTGCCCTGGTAAAGATTCAATTTGTCAGGTTCCTTTATAATTAGGGGTGGGTTCCCTGACTCTCTGTCCCATACAATGAAATTTATAAAACTTTATTAGATGGAGATTAGAGAAAAAACTATTGTTCCTCTAGTTAAAAGTTAAAGTTCTTAGTTGGCAAAAACTTTTTGACCTTCATTATTTTTCCCTCCTGCCTAAGACATGCATGTGAGGTCTGTGGTACAGCAGCCAAAATGTAAGCATGAGGGTAAAAGCCATAGCTTGAAGAAGGCAGAGTGAAAAGAAAACAGGAAGGCTTCCCTGGTGGCGCAGTGGTTGGGAGTCCACCTGCCAATGCAGGAGCCAGGGGTTCGTGCCCCGGTCCGGGAAGATCCCACATGCCACGGAGCAGCTGGGCCTGTGAGCCAGGGCCGCTGGGCCTGCGCGTCCGGAACCTGTGCTCCGCAGCACGAGAGGCCACAGTGGTGAGAGGGGCCCGCGTACAGAAAAACAACAACAACAACAACAACAACAACAACAAAACCCGCAGGAAACTGCTATCATGGAACAACTACATAAGTCTAACCCACACCATTATGAAGTCTAATTCCATTGTTGAGTAAATCGTTGACTCTGCTAATATCCAAAAAAAGTGACTAATCTCTTCCCAATTGTACCTTGGACAACAATTTAACTGAGTATCCACTTTGTTGAATAGTGTGCTGAGACTAGCAGAAGGAAGAGCAATGAGGTTATGAATTAAGTACTATGAGGTTATGAATTAAGTACTAATGGTGGGTCCTGACCTTAAGATTCTAAGGCATTTTTAGAATTTTAGAATTTTAAAATTCTAAGGCATTTTCCTTGTGAAAGCAAGGAAGTATTCTTTTTCCACCTGAAAGACATCAAACACAACACATCAAAGCCCTCTTGAAAAAATGGAGTTGTAACAGCTTTGTATTTATTTCCTTTCAGATTTTTTTGGAATTTAATAGATAAATCTAACCACAGACCCTAAGAGTTTTCTAATATGTAAGTCCTCTCACTCTCATACAATATAGCTTTCCTTATGTGGAAAACTTTCACTCATACCACAAATGTCCATTAAATGGACAGTAACTTTCCTGTGTCCTGGGAATATAAGGAAGGTCAAGAACAATTTTTTTATTCAGAAAGTTTACAGAGTAATAGAGGCAGAAAGTAGAGGAAAATGTTTTTTATTACCTCCTGCACCAACCTCATCTTATTATAAAGCAAGCAAACTGTTACCACATTTGTAAAGATTCATAAAGATTCTCAGCATTAGAACATCAACATCAATAGAGGTATGCACTAATGTTTGTTTTTATAAGTAGCAGAATTTAAAATTTGTTCAATTAAATCAGCCTCAGACAATAAAGGTTAAAATGTTCCTGGGTATACATAGAACTATGTGACAGACCACGTAAAATAAACTGGTCATCAAAACATAACCCCAGCATTCACATAAGAAATCATCACTATAAAAAAATGTAAATAGAAGTATTTTAGATATTTTGAAAGAAAAAATATACCTGGGAATGTTAACTATTCACAGGGATGACTCCTTTATAGTATAAAGCCCTCTTGAAAAGTGCTTAAAGTATAATGAAATATACAGTTTATAATTTTAATAGTAATACTTATTACCCAGACCTAATTCTTCATGATATGGAAACACAGTTAATATCCTCAGTGCATCCAAGAACCAGAGTTAGGTCTTCACTCAAAGCACATGGACTGAAAACCGGGAGAGAGTGTTCCCCAGAAGAAATTACAGGGTAACTTCACTCAAATTTGGTTATTACAAATAACAGAGTACACACAAATGCATCTTTAAAAAAAACTATTTTTCACATTTGTGCATATTAACCATTATTAACCCTAAAGAATCCTGCAGAATTTTTTTTAAAAAAACCTACAGAGACAGTATATTCCTGGACAATAGGTACATCTTTTCATAATCTTTACAAAATGTTCCAATAACCTATGCTCTCTATAGCTCCATGTTTCTATTCCTTTCAGATGTAATTCTGGGCTGGTCAAATCCAAGAGGAAATCAAACATCAGCAACTAGTCACTAATGGATAGAAGCACTGGTGGAAATCCTAATTAGAGCTAAGCACTTAATTTTCTTTTTGTTCCTCTCATTCCTAGTATTATCACATTTCTCAAATGACTTGCATTTTTTTGAAATAACTAAAAATAGCTACCCATAAAAAATGAGTTTAGTCCCAAATCTGGATTCTGGACTAAATATATTATAATGGTTTGTTTTATAGGAGAGAGACCCATCTTTATAAATAAGTGATACTCTGTGCTCTGCACTGTAATTTCAATGAAAATGTTACTAATCTTAAAGGATCTCACTAGCTTGAAAACCAGTTTACACTGATTTTTTCAGATGTACTGAATTCAGTGAAAATGCCTCCAGAAACTACTATAAACGTCCCACATTCTAGCCTTAGAAAATATCATACAGCAATAATAAACTTTAAAAATATCTTCTTTAGTCTTCTATGGTATTTACATTTTAGCATATTGTACTGTTTCCTAACCCAGTGTTTTTTTGTTTGTCTGTTTTTTTCCCAAACTCCAACATTATTGTATTTTTTTAAAACATCAGTATGTATGCCTTTTTCTGTCACTGTACTGGTCAGCCTGGACTAGCTACATATTTTATTTAGTACAGACTGCTTTCCTCAAACAGCTTTTGAGGTGAATGTATGTTTTTTGGCTTTAAGTTTGAAAGAAATAGAGAGACAATCAGATTTCTTCAGGTGACAGGTTATTATTGTAAAGATACCCAGAAAAGCAAGAAAGCATAGGAAATTGGCTCAGTCAGTTGCAAAATCAGGATATAGTAAGATTACTTTTACTCAGGCTACAGTAAAAATCTCAAATATCCAACAACAGTTCTGCTTCTCTGTTATTCTGTTACTGATTCACATTCCCTTTTCTCTGCCCCTCTGCTATTTCTTCTGTTGCTTCAGACTGAAGCTGGGTTTTCTGCTGGTTGCAGATTCTATGGTATTTATCTTGGTTTATGCTCTTCCTGTTGGCTTTATTGATATTTGTGTGTCACGTTGACACACCCCAAGTGTGAAAAATGGATTATATATTTTAGTTATTGTAGAGTATCTTTATTAATCCAAGAACTGGCACCTGACCGCGTCATAAACCTCTACTTCAGCCAACAGTTTGCTTTTGGTTCTTGTGGCTGTCTTTTCTCCATTGTTGGTGAACCTTGTGAATAGTTGATCAAAAGTTCAATCATGTCTGTAAAATAAGTTCCATCCAGCAGATTCATGTACAAAGGGAATGTAGCTGATAAATCCTCTGCAGCTTTCTGATATTTTTTTCAGGGGGAGTTTCTCTTAAATTTAAAAAAATATTGTTCATTTTTATGGATGTTGGCATGGGATGGACAACCTAAGACATTATTGGTGAAATTACAGGTATTTCTGAAGAAATGTCAAAATACTCTGGAGGTCTATTAGTAATAACACTGTTGATTCATACATCATCTGAAATTCCCTGAGTGCTTTGTGTGGGGGATTATTTAATAGGGTTAATTTTTATAATATGCCCAGTGAATGTGCAACACTTAACTCTCCAATAAGTATTGACAGAAACAAAAATAAATGTAAATTGTGAATGTCAAAGATATAAAAGATAAAAATGTTAAAAGATGGAAATATGGAAATATTTTCATTGTAGAATATAGGTCTAAACTCCATTCCATTAACCCAATAATTTACTGTTTTATAAAACTTTATTAATGTTCTAAATTCTCTTATATTTAGAGTTTGATAATTTTATGGATAGTAAAATGAAAAAAATAAATTTGTTAATAGCCAATTCCACAGAAAGATACATTGACAGAATTTTATTAATCTGAGCTAATTATTTTAATAGAAAACAATTATGAACATCAAAATAATAAAAATTTAAACTTGTTATTTTAAATAATCTGATTTTTAAATGGGAAGACAAAGCCAATGTCAGAAGTTTTATTTCAACAAAGCAGCTCTGATGCTATTATCTTTTGAAAAAATGCATATGGAACCAAGACAAACCAGAAAGAATGAAATTTTAAGAGTTAATTTTTACCAATCTTTATTTCAGAAATTTTGCCATATTGCAATGCTAACTAGATTTTTTTCAAGAAAAAGAAATGTTTGGGGAAAGTATATTTATGTTGAAAAATACTGACTCTATAAGCACATACAGTACAGTGAGATACAACAATCTATACAGAAACTCAATTATTCAATGGAGCTGTAGATGAGTGTCTTAACACAGGTAACTGGGTGTATTTGTAATCTCTCTTTGACTAATAAATAAAACCATTTATTAAGTTCCTTTGGGGTATCTTTGTATCTATCTCTCAGAAAATTATAATATTAGTGAATTTTTCTAACAGCTTGAAAAATTAAGGATAATTTATTTAAGTTATAGGAAACTGCTAAGCAGATTATAAAAAAATAAAATAATGTATTTTCAGGTTCCCATTATTTTACATAAAATACCTCCCAAAAGTATACTTTTGCTAAATAAAGTTAGTACTTCATTTTATGGTTTTAATAAGAATATTATTTCTCTTCCCACTATTATTGAGGCCCAAACTTTTATCAGAGATACCTCACAATGAACAGTGCAAACAAATAAATGAGTGAATGAAAAAAATAAACAAATACACTAGAAATCAACAAAAGTCACATAAACAATTGTATTTCATTTTTGTCTGAGAGCTACTTAAGGTCAGTGAGTCTAATTCATGTTCATGTCCCCAGAGACCAGCACAGACTTGGCAAATTGTAGGCAATTAATATGTACTTAAAATGATAAAGGAATAGGTAACAGAACACAATTTCTACACTATTAATATTTTTACTCTCAATAAAATTAGAATTTTAAATAAAGTGGGTTAAGAAAGGAAACTTAACATATCAAGTGTTCATTGAATTCATTTACCATTGCACAAACGTTTACCTACAGATTAAGAAACAAGTGTTGGTTTTAATTTACTGTAAGTTTACTATCTTTCACATTGCAAACGAGATAACTGTCTTTCAACTTTAATTGAATATGATTGACTATTCTTTATCAAGTCAAATCACTTTTTTCAGAGTGATGTCATTATTTTTGTATGACAAGATAGATAATAATCTGCCATGTTTTCATTCAATCGGTGATGGCTAAGCTGGCAAAAGTCCGTTTTCGCAAAACTTTAAAAGAGACGAGTGGGATTTTTCTTGCTATTAGGATGATAAAAAAGAAATCTTTAGTTCCAAGTATGTTGTCTAGCTTAAGAATGAATTAATATTATTAATATTTCAAATTTATCAACTAAAATATAACGTGAAAGCAAAACCATAAATTTCTATAAAAATATTATTTATTATTTTAGTTTTGCTCAAAATTATTTGAAAAAATTAAATTCCTATTATTCAGAAACATGAATTGGCTTTGACTAACCTATTAAAAAGGAATATACATATATATACATAAAATTGAATCATTTTGCTGTACACCAGAAACTAACACAACATTGTAAATCAACTATACTTCAATAGAAAAGATTATCCTGAATTAAAAAAAAATAATAAAATGTTTTCACAAAAGTGAAGTAACTATTTTTATCTTTCCACTTTTTCTCTTAAATTGTTGAAGTATATATTTGTCACTTATTAATATTTATATTTTGACAGATTTGCTTTCTCCTCAATACAAAGGCACACACACACACACACACAGACATCTGATAATGTCATTATTATTATTTGCTTAATGATTTGAAGTAATCTGCAGACACCACAGTCCTGCACCTCTGCATCTAATAAGATTCATGAGAAATTTCAACACTGATAAAATACTATTATTTAATATAAAATCCATATTAAAATATTGCCAATTCTCACAATGATTTGTGGGATTTTTATTTGGTCAAGTTTTACAAACAGGTTGCACAATAATTAATTTTTAGTTAATAAGATATTTTGCCTAGAGAAAGAGGTTGAATTCTCTGAATTTTACAAAAAGTTTCCAAACTTTGGAATACAGCTATATGCTTATTTTATTCAATGGTGCCCTGCATCACTAAACCCCCATGTAGTTCCCAATGACTTAGGGCCTCTGAAGTCTCCGAGTCTCTTGAAACTATATATGCAGGTGCCTTGTCTTCTGTGTGTGTAATCTGGAAGTACTTGACCTGGGAAGACCTAAAGATGGGAAGATTATGGATCTAACATGGATTGAGAACTTGCTAATCCTTTTGGGAGAGTTTCTCTCCTAGTGAAGAACAAGAAAGCTCATTCTAGTGCCCACATGTTTGTAAATAATAGAGAAAACTATCCTTTAAATTCCTTTGAGATTTCTTTCTGCCTTCTGTTCCTAGAAAATTATATTAGTAAAATTTTCTAACAGTGTTAAAATAAGCAGGTATAGTATCCATGTTGAGATTGTCATAGTTTCCATGTTTATTAATAATTGAGAATAAGAGGAATAAAACCCACTGCATACACTGCCTAGTCTACATCTTCATAGGAAAGAAAAATGGGGGCATTGTGAAACTCTTTTAGAATCTCCAAGAGTTCAAAACTTTTCTGAAAACGTTCCACAGTATATTAATGTTTTCATAGTATTTTCATTCTTCATTTTTCTCCATCCATTTTGACTTTTCTATTTCTTACATTTCTGATAATCAATTTAAAGTTTTAATTGGCTTTTGAAAACATAACTACACTTGCATACACTATGTGCATTGACTTGAAAGTATTTATGGTGGATTAAGTGATGTATAATACATTAAGCAATGTATAATGTTATATCTAGATGTGATATCTAATTCACAGTATGTGTTAATAATAGATGCTATTAGACTATTTGCTCTTTATTTGGAAGTATATATTTTTTCAAAATGTGACATGGATGTAAAAGCAGATTCACTTAGATTATTAAAGTGCATTTTTATTATTTGTGTTGATTTTTGTAAAACAAAAAGAAAAAATACTTTGTTATTCAGGCCTAAGACAAAAATGCTTTCTCCTCTAATAGTAAAAAACACAGGTAGAAAAATAGGAATGATATTTTATCATGTTCTAGCTACATCTAATATGATTTTCTGTCAACACAGAAACTATGAGTTGTATGTTTTAAAGATTGCAGTCAAATTGTTTTCTTCAGTAAATAGAAGCTGGATTCCCAGTGTGTCAAAATGATGCTCTCTGAGAAACCATGAAATTTTGCCTCAAAACAACATAACAATTACCAGCCATTAGACACATTCCGATAGCTTACTTCAAATTCCAAAAAAGCAACATTGAAATGCAGGGTATAAGCCTACACTCTGTAAATATGGAAATGCTGTATTGCTCTTTTAGGAATAGAGGCTTAAATCAGGACAGGACTTTTACCTGCAGGATAGTCAGAGTTAACTCTATATCATTACAGATGGCATGCTCAAAATATATTTAAAAAATGAAACTTGTAAAATAATATTTTAGAAACACACATAACGCTCAGTCTGTCAGATACAGAGAACAGGCGGGTGGTTGCCAGAGGAATGGGGTAGGGAGAAATGAGTGAAGGGGTTCAAAAGGAACATAAAATAAATAAGTCATGAAGATGTAATGTACAACATTGTGACTATAATTAATACTGAATTGTATATTTGAAAGTTGCTAAGATCTTAAAAATTCTCATCTCAAGAAAGAAAATTGTAACTATACGTGATGATGGATGTTAGCTAGACTTACTGTGGCGATCATTTCACAATATATACATATATGGAATAATTATGTTGTACACCTGAAATTAATTGTTATATGTCAAAAAGAAAATAAAGCTCAGCCTCTCAGAGATCCTGTATAATTAAGTAATATTTGAGAACGCTAACTATGATGGGATTTAAATTGATCTTATTGAGTTGGATGACATAAAATCATAGACTACCTAGCAACGTCTCCTGAATTTGATCAACTACTTTCTTAGGGAAAATAAATGAAGAAATTGCTTTTCAAAAATATTTCCAGGAAGGTCAATGATTTGAACTTATTCTGACAGCCTATCTTTGATCTTCTTTGGCATATTACGCTTACTATGCATGCCCTTTAAAGATCTGTTTAAATGAATGAATTTACACATTCCTTTGAGAAATGCTATTGATTTTTACAAAACAAAACAAAACACAATAAACAAAAAAAGAATTAACATTCACAAACAATTAAACTTAGAGTGTGTGGTTTTCATACAATCCGTATCCTTTCTGAATGAAAACATTCACCTAAAGAAATTCTGAAATTGTCCTCAAGTAGAGTCCTCTTACAGAGGATAGCAAAATCTAATTACATTCTTGTTTAGAATGCTTCAGGATTGCACATTACGTTTAGCCTAGATTTTCGAGTTGTTTTCCCAGCTAAATGATATCACTTAACTCCAGTTACTCTTTAAACATTCATAAAAATGGGACTATTACAGAAGCTGTGAGATACTACATACAAAGCAAGATACATGTGATGGCATTTTTAACAAAGTAATAGAAACATAGATATTTGGTTTATATGAGCATCTGACATGTAAGACCCTAACAAACAAAACAGACTTTCACTAATAGAAAAGGGAAAAAAAAATTCCTGCAAGACATATCATATAGAAATTGCTAATTTATGGAATCATGATCTCTAAGAAAGTATTAGGAAACAAAAAGTGTACATTCTAATCAGTCAGTAGATACTGTCTTTTTGAGTAATAGCTGCCTTTAATATGTCATGTGAAGTTAGTAGAAATAAAATATTAAAAAGATGCCAATAAATTTTTTACTTACGTACAAACTCTTAAATTAAAAAGTTGAATTCAAGTCACTTATTAGCAAAGGGCAACAATTAGTTATTTTCAATATAACATTTTATTGACTTCAAGTTTTATTATTTAATCAGTAATTATGGGTGGATGTTATTCATTACAGAGTGCTAGAAAAGAGTTCTGTTTAGTAGTACAACATTAAATAAAGTAGGTTACCCTAGGAATTAAAGATCACAGCCAGTGAAGCATAGATTATTTTTAGAATTGATTTCTAACTTTCTACATTAAAAAATATCAATATACAGGTGACAAATCGTACATCAAATAATCCATCACTCAAATCATCCTCTGCCCTCCTTCTAGAGTATAAAATAATAATATTTGTATTTAATAACAACATATAACTTAATTATTAATGCCAGAAAACAGGTCAAGTTACATAAAGTACAATGAAATCAGAAGCAAGTTAACAGCTTGCCCATTACCTCAGGCAACTGACAACCAGCAGATGATGTATGGCTGTTGACATGCACTTTGTGATCTCTTTTCCTCTTTCACAGCATCTATGTTTAAAAAATACAAACTATCATAAATGGTTTTGTCCAGAGTACAACGATTCAAAGAATTTTGATTAAATGTAGATTTTAATTACAGACAGATGATCCCTAACTGATAGCACAGGAGCTGAAGTAATTGTTGTTTTATATTTCAACTTTTGTCCTTGCCAAAGGTCTTCTCTAGGAAGCTCAAATTTTTAGCGAGAACTGGTAAAACTGATTTTCCACAAATTTTGATATTTCTGGACTAACCAGTAGAGTGTAAGATCTGCTTTATTGTGCTCTATTTGCTGATATGGAAGAGTCAGTCAGAGTACTGATAATATTTAATGTTTTCTTGCATCTGGAATCTTAAATCCACTGCAGTTACTGCCAGGCATCACAGACTAGTGTGTTAGACCACTGTGTGACCTTAACCAAGCTGCTTAGGGTCTCTGTATTTCAGTTTTCTTATCTGTTAAAAAAACAAAACAAAACAAAAAAAGAGCAAATGAAGAAAAATACTCAATTAACGGGCCATGTGAGACAGTGGTTAAGAGCATGAGCACTCAAGAAAAAGTCTGTATTTTATGTCCCCCATCCTGCCACTCACAAATTGCTTAATCTTGGATAATTTATTATCTTCCAAGGCCTGATTTTCATGCTGAAGTAATTATGAGAATTAAATAATCCCGTGCTTATAAAGCACTTAGGATATTCCCTGTCTCGTTGTGAGCACTCAATAAATGGGAGAGCCCACATAGTCATTAGAATTAACAAAAGCATCTGGTATAATCTTTACTACAGTAAATATTGGGTGTTGCTATTCCCATTTCTTACCTAATAATTCTATTGCATTTACGAATAGTGCTATTTTCCTCTTCATTTGACAAATAATGAAAGCAGTAAACAAAATTTTGAAATCAAATTGATCTCTTTCACTTTTTATCTCACTTTCTTCAGCTGACAAATGAAAAAAAATAATTGTAACTAAATTATTTTATGAAAATTAAATGGGCTTATTCATTTAAAGCTTTTAGCAAAGAGCTTGACATCATTCAGGACTCAATAAATATTAGCTGTTATTATTATTGTTATCATTATTACTATTATTATTCACATTATGCACTGACATTTCTGGAAGGACATGAAAACAATGCATTCTTACTAGAAAACCAAAAACACAATATAGAAAGTGGTACCAAATAATGTGCACACACACACACACACACACACACACACACACACACACACACATATTTCATGTGAGGTCACCTACTTGTCTATGTAAAGTCTTCTTCTGAATCTACTCCTATTATAACAGCCTAATAGTTGAGGATTTCTTCTCAGCTTCCTTTAGATGTTTCACAGTGAAATAACTATAAGAAAAAAAATATTTCTCCTGATAATTTTGCTCTTCTTTCTATGTATAATTTTGATGTAGGCATGATAATTTGAGTGAGGGAAACAGGATAGAAAGGGACAGAAAACTGCATTCTGCTGCATTATGAATATTATTTCTAATATTGTTTTCATGACTGTCATAGTAGCATCATCATAATTATTTTATCCTTTTCTCTAAATCAGTTAAATGTTGGGACCTGGGACCTTTTTCCTTTGTGTATTCTTTCCCATTCAGTGATATCATTCTGTCTCATGGATATAAATATTATCTATATGCCAATGAATCCAAAATTGTAGCATTTTCTTAGGCATTTTTAACCAAGTGTCAAAGTAGAATGTTATATCTATCAAGTGTCTTCATGGTTAGCAACAGAAACTCATATTTGAAAAGCAGATATATTTTGTATGCCTTTTCTCTTGGAAGTCTAATAATCTCAAAACCTGAAACATAATATGTCCTAAAGAGATTTCTGAATTCCCACGCTATCACTAATGCCTTCCACTATTGGTTTTATACCCAACTGTTAAAGTAATAATTCTAAGAGTCATTCATGATTCTATTCTTTACTTAACACTCCACATAACCATCATTTTACTACCATATATTAACTTTGAGTCATAGTTTATGATTAACAGTTTCTTCACACTTTTCTTTACAATTTCTGCTACCATTGAAGTACAACCTGCTATCGTGTTTCTTATACTAATCCAAAGGCTTCCTAACTTATCTCCTTTACTTTGTCTTTCCCACAGCAGCCACAGTAATTCTTTAAAAACAAGTCAGTCTAGGTCCCTCTTCTGCTTAATTTCCTCTATTTAATTCCCATTTCATTTAGAATAAGATGTAAAATTTTACCAAGATCTACAAGACATTGCATAAATATTTCCATCATTCTCCCTTTCACTCACTCTGCTCCATCACCTCAAAGTCATGTATACTACTCCTGCTTCAGAGCCATTGTACTTGCTGTTCCCTTTGCCTGAAATAATCTTCTCCAGATATCCTTATGGTTTTATTCCATCTAGGCATTCACAACTCTGCTCAAATATCACCTTCATGCATAGGTGCACAATCTATCTTGAATAGAATTCACCACCCATTTTCTATATCCCACTTTATTTTTCTCCATTGGACCTACTATTTTGTATTATATTATATTATATTTTACACTGTTGTCTATTTATTCTCTGTGTTCTCCCAATAGAATGAAAGCTCCATGAGAGAAGAGGATTTCTTTATTTTGCTAAATTCTATATAACAAGTGCCCAGAATAATTGTTGAAACATTATACATTCTTAATAAATATTTTAATTTAATTAAATTCTGCCACTTTCATTTTGTCAACCAACGATGTTGAACTATACTGAAGCTCTATGATCCTGGGAAACAGAGAGAGTAAAGAAATCCCCTCACCTTTTTACGTTCCATGAAACAGCCAATGCAAAGGACGTTCCTTCCCCATATGACTTATATAGGAGACTCAGGGATGTCTTTTTGTTTACCTATGACAAGGCCAGACACAGACCCTCTCCATTCTTTGCTTCATAATGATCATGTGAACCGTTTGTCACCACTAATCAATTGGAATAAAATGCCTATCAAACTGACTTGCTTCCTTCTTTCCACAGACAAACTTTGACCCACCCTCAGCCTGAGCCATACTAATTGGCCTTACGACCTCTCAGTAAGCAACCTCTCCTTATTGGCCTCTCTGGAGGATACTCTAGCATCAGGGTAAAACATTCTATGATCTACTGTCCAATCACATCACCTCTTTCATTCTACTTTCATTCTACTTCTTTCATTCTATGCTTTCATTCTGCTTCTCCACACCCCGTCCCATTTCCCCACTCATAGTTTTCTCTGGCTTTGTTTACTCTTCCCTATAAAATAAAATCCCTTTTCTGCCTGACTTTGGAGGCACTTGCAGATATCATAGTCAAAGTATACTTTTTTTTTTTTTTTTTTTGCTGTACGCGGGCCTCTCACCACTGTGGCCTCTCCCGTTGCAGAGCTCTGGACACGCAGGCTCAGTGGCCGTGGCTCATGGGCCCGGCCGCTCCACGGCATGTGGGATCTTCCCGGACTGGGGCACGAACCCATGTTCCCTGCATCGGCAGGCAGACTCTCAACCACTGTGCCACAAGGGAAGCCCAAAGTATAATTATTTTGAGCAAAGTCTCTCCTTACCTAAATCCAGATATTTTTTTTTTTTTGACATGGCATGCCATCATTTCATGGCTGGGCCACTCTGTGCATCCCTCTCCAGAATTCATTTCACACACAGAAATGTGTGTAAATTAACATAAATTTTCCAAATTAATATAAATTAAGTCATATAATTCCCCTATTGAAAGCTTTCCAATGACTTCCATTGAATCCAAAACTTTTGAATGCTATATAAAGTTCTAAATCACCTACTTCCCTCTGTCTCTCTGATCTCATCCTATAGAGATCTTCCTTGTTTCCCATTCTTCAGCCATAATGGTTTCTTAATCTTTGTGTAATGTTTGAACACATAACCACATTAATATTTTTTGAATTTTTTTTTATTTCATTGGGTATTGGGATTGGGAGATGAGTTATTTGTGGCTTCTCAATTTATTATAATATTCAAATACAGGTGCAATGTTGGCTTAAATACGTTATCTGAGTAGGGTAGAAAAACTGCTTTCAAAAATCCTTTTTGTAAGCAAGCAGTTATAAAATACAAATGAATATTTAAACCTGTAATAATAGTTATCAGATGTTGTGCTAATTACTCTTCACGATTTTCCATTTATTTATCACAACAACCTATAATTTAGATACTATTGTTTTCATCATTTTATAAGTGGAAAAACCAAGGCTCAGGAAGATTAAGTAAGCTAAACGTGGGCATAAAGCAAGGATAGGGACTTTATTATATTAATGGGTGCACTTCAGTCTTCAGAAAATTATTTTTTTTCCCAATACATCAGATAACCTAAACAATTAAGAAAATTAAGAGCAAGGTAATAATTGGCACAAATTTAATTATAATATATATATATTTAATATTTATTAAAAGTGTTAGGTTGTTCTGGGCATTTGAGCAGGTTAGTTATCATGGCTATTATTTCCTTGAATTCTTAAAGTTTTTTTGAGATGAAAGTAAAATTATCAGTGTTATTCTTTGGGGGCATTAATTTTGCAGTGTTTTGAGACATGTTGTCAGTACAAAACAATGAATTTTCATGGGATGACTCATGAGGCTTCAGGCAATATTTATGTTTCTAATAGCAATTTCAAGTGAAGTAAATAAATATAAAATCAAATTTAATTCTACAGAGCTATAATTATAAAAACTCATTTTTAAGAGAAGTTTCATGAGTCATGTAAAACATTTTTTAAATAAAATATAATAATTTTATAGTAATTTTTCTATAATTTATACAACAAATATGATGTGAAAATTTTAAATGCAAATAACTATCAGAAATAGCTATTATGTCAGAACTTGTAATTAGACTTACAAGAATTTTGACATTATAATGTAACTAGGTGCAAATTTTGTTTACTTAAAATATGTAAAGGAATCTTATAATGTACCTTTCAATTAATTACATAGACTATGTGCTTTAAAATGTAAAGTCCAAAATGTTTACTAGAAAATGCAATACAGTATTGAAGATCTGCATCAACCAAAGTGTTCTAATATGGGCTACTAAATAAATTATGAATATTTTCTGGCTATTGAAAAGGATAGTTTAACAGTACATTTATTGGCATTGGAAATACGCTAACTAAATATTCTCAAGGAAAAAAGGAAATTGATGCACAATGACCACATTTGTGTTATACATACATTATATGTGATGTCCATATTCCTGTTGCTTATGAAAAGTTAATTAATAATTATGATTATATTCCTATCATAGTAAATACTACTCTCTGTTGAGAACATGGTCACTTTTATTTTCTGATCTACAGAAATGAGGCTTATCCACATTTGTATTATTTTCTACAAAGATCATAAATTGTGTGAAGAATACTAACTATAAAATTAAGAATACTTAAATAAACTTTATTAGGCAACAAACTTGATCATTAAAATGGAAATAGTTGTGGTAGCCTAAATATCCAAAGACAGATGAAATGATAAAAAAGATGTGGTACATATATACAATGGAATATTAACCATAAAAGGAATGAAATTGGGTCATTTGTAGAGGTGTAGATGGACCTAGAGTCTGTCATACAGAGTGAAGTAAGCCAGAAAGAGAAAAACAAATATCATATATTAATGCATATATGTGGAATCTAGAAAAATGGTACAGATGAACCTCTTTGCAGGGTGGGAATACGTAGACATAGAGAACAGACATGTGGACACAGAGGGGGAAGGGGAGGGTGGGATGAATTGGGAGATTAGGATTGACATATATTCACTACCAAGCGTAACATAGATAGCTAGCAGGAAAGTGCTATAAAACACAGGAAGCTCAGCTCGGTGCTCTGTGATGATCTAGATGGATGGGCTGGGGGGGCAGGAGGGAGGTCTAAGAGGGAGGGGATATACGTATGTGTATGGCTGATTCACTTCATTGTACAGCAGAAGCTAGCACAGCATTGTAAAGCAATTATACTCCAATAAAAAAAATATAGCAATGGGAAATGACTGATTTTCTCTAATATTTAAGAATGCAACTACTGATAGTAATATGTATTGAATCAAGGCTATATTTGTTTAGAAAGGTAGGTTTTCTAAGCAAAGAACACTTAATCAAAAAAGTTTTAGACCTTATAGTTTTGTTTTATTTTTTATAAGAGCCAGAAGTGATGCTTATTTGTCATTTTCCTGAGAAAGACCCATAGTTTGGTGTGCTTCGATTACTCCCATTGTGCTTACTGCCCATTTCACATCAGAATCTTGGGAGGTGGCAGTGTCTTTAGGGAAATTTTTGGATAATTTTTTATTCTGCTTTTAATTTTTCATTATGAATTACTGACAACAAACAGAAAAAAATAAACAATATAACAGAAACACACATTCAACTACTACTAATTCTATCAATTATACTATATAGTTAATTCCTTAACTTTCAAGAAATAGATATACAATTACCACAATTGACGTTTTTCTGTCTTTTTACAATCCTACTGGTGATTTGTTTTTTGCTTTTTTTTAAATCAATCAAAAGTTTACTCATCTCTTCAAAAACCATCCATGCTCAGTCAAAAATAGCTGCTATATTACCTTGTGCATACCATGCAAAGAGAACATGCATTATTATATTATTACCTGATTGTTCTATGAAACATTAAAGTTACATTTTTCTGATTCAGAGGTTAGAACTAAAATAATCCTGTGGTGAAAAAAAAGGGGAAATTTAGGCACCAGATCTGTTGACCAGACACCAGCTCTGTGTTATAGCACAGAGCTGATTCTGCTAAATATTAACAAGGATCATGCTTCTTATAATATATCAAGGAATGAATTGAATCATGACAACAAAAACGTGTTCATCTTAGCTCTTAGATACTCTGATTTGAAAGTAGTTTCAAATTGTCTTGTGATTTCTTTGAAGACTTTAATGAAATTACAGAAAATATAAAACAAAAAATTGTTGCTATCTTGTCAAATGTTGCTTTTGCTCAATTTTTTTCTTGGAATCCAATCCAGATTATGTTAAACTCTTTAACTCTGTCCAACACTTCTATTTTGTTTTTAAGTTTTGTTTTACCCAAAGTCTTTTAAAGTTTTCATTTGTGTATATATATATATATATATATATATATATATATATTTATTTATTTATTTATTTATTTATTTATTTATTTTTGGTGATTTATATTTGTCTAGAAAAACATTTCTTTCTTCTTTATGTTTCAGTTTCCTCCCATCCCCACTCTCCACCCCTGTATCAGTAGTTTTGGAAGTCAGGTTGCTATTTTAGTTTTTGGAAACCTAATATCTAGCTTTTAAATTTTTGTGTATTTTAATTAATAATTTTGGGTTTTGTTTTCTATTATGTTAATTAGTGATCTTTCTTTGTTATATTATTTCTTTTATGCTAGTATTCCTCTAATGTCCTTTTTTGAGCTTAGACATTTGCACTTATAGATTATATAAAACAACAAGATTTTAGGGATATAAATTTACTTGTAATTTCACTTTTTACTGATTCCATAGTTTTTCATTGTGATTTATTTTCAAGTATTTTGTCATTTTATTGTGCTTTTCATGTGTTATGCAGAATTGAGTTGTATATTTCAAAGCTAAAATTTTTAAACTGCTTTAAATTAATACTACTTTATAATTCATTATCAGTTTTGGAATTCTTCAAGGTGTCCTATGGAATTTATTTGTAGTCCATTCTGAAAACATCCCTTGTACATCTGAAAAAAAATATATATATATATGTATGTATATATAATCCAGTATTTTCTTGTTCACGAATCAAGGTCATTTTATTTATTTAAAAATGTAAAGGTAGGGGCTTCCCTGGTGGCGCAGTGGTTGAGAGTCCGCCTGCCGATGCAGGGGACACGGGTTCGTGCCCCGGTCCGGGAAGATCCCACATGCAGCAGAGCGGCTGGGCCCATGAGCCATGGCCGCTGAGCCTGCGCGTCCGAAGCCTGTGCTCTGCAACGGGAGAGGCCACAACAGTGAGAGGCCCGTGTACCGCAAAAAATAAAAATTAAAAAAAAAATGTAAAAGTATATAAAATATATATAGAGAGAAAATCTTGCTTCTATCTTTATAGCATCCACCCCATCCCCTTGCCCTCTTCGTATAATTTTTATTATTTCATGCATATTTTCCGGTATTTCTTTATACATATTTTTGAAAATATATTCTTATTTACCTGTTTCTTACACAGAAGTAATATTATATACATTTTGCTTTTATTGCTTCTTGGTTTTAATTCATAACTCGAATGCTTTTCTCTTCTCTCAGTTTTAAGGGGATTCACTATGGTTTCTTCTAGTTCCTGTAACGTTTCATTTTGTACATTTATCTTATAATAATTTGCAATTTACCCTAGTGGATGATATGAGGAATTATCCTAATTTGTCTTTTTTTTCCCCCAAACAGGTAATATATAGTCTTTCCTTATGTATTAAACAGTAATTATTCCCACTAGTTTGAGAAACCAACATATGCAAAAATTCTGAGTTATTTGGATTTTTTTCTGTCCTTATGTTCTGTACCATTGATCTATCTATATATTTATGCACCAACGTCATGCCTTTTAATACATTTTAGTTTTTAATGCTATTTTTTAAAATTACAGAAGCAATTACCCCTTCATTGTTTCCATTCTTCAAAATGTTGCTAATATTACTTGTTTTTGGTTTGTGTGTTTGTGTATGTGTGTGTTTGGGGTTGTTTCCATATAAAGGTTAGGATCAGAATGATTGAAGGAAGTGATCCACAGAGAGTTACAACATTGACTACATTCAGGAAATTAGAAAGACACGTTCCCAAGTGTTGACATTAGCATCATGTTAGCTCAGCCATATAAAAAGATAAAGAAGTAAAATTAACTTTGGTTCCAGGAATAAACACCTTGTATTTTTATCCAAGGCTACGGTAGCCACCACAAGAACTGATGTTCCAGAGCCATACTGCACCCACTACAGCCCACATTATCAAGATGGACAATCCCTGTACTGCCTCTCCAACTGACTCAGTCCTGACTCTTCTGTACAAATGTATCTGATTAGCAAAACATACTTTCCCTCTGTAACTCCAACCCCAAAGGAATCTAGGTATAGTTAACATTTTTCTATCTCTGAAATAGAGGAAGCTATACTGTCAGGAGGATTACCAAAATAGTAAATCAACTCTATCTCACAACCTTGTCTGCACAGTCATCTCTTTGAGTATGCTTATTTTAAAGCCTTTGTTAGACAGATTCATAAAGATAACTTCATTCAAATAAGATACTAGTTCTGATTGTTCACTTGCTATCTTTCTTGACATTAGCTTTTTTATATATGTTCTTTAATTTTTGGAAACAGTGCAATTTTGAGTGGGTAACTTTCTTTTTAATAAATTTATTTATTTTATTTTTGGCAGCGTTGGGTCTTCATTGCTGAACAAGGACTCCCTCTAGTTGTGGTGAGTGGGGCCCACCCCTCGTCATGGTGTGCTGGTCCCCCATTGCAGTGGCACGTTCCATTGAGGAGCACGGGCTCTAGGTGCATGGGCTTCAGTAGTTGTGGCATGAGGGCAGAGCAGTTGTGGCTCATGGGCTCAAGAGCACAGGCTCAGTAGCTGTGGTACACGGGCTTAGCTGCTCTGTGGCGTGAGGGATCCTCCCAGACCAGGGCTCGAACCCCTGTCCCCTGCATTGACAGGTGGACTCCCAACCACTGCACCACCAGGGAAGCCCCAGAGTGGGTAACATTTTTATATCAGTTTTTCTTTTTTTCTCTCTCCCACTGGAGCAGTTCCCTTATGTTTTGCATATCTACCCTTAGTTTCCAAAAACTCATACAACGTTGCATATTTTACATGCTTTTATTGAGCTGTTACCCTCAGTTGATGTTGAGGATCTCAGAGATGCAGTTACCGATGGAAAGGACACTGGCTGGGTGCCTCTACATTTCCTTCTGTTTCCTCACCTACAGCTTCCCAAGAACCTGCAACTCCAGCAGGTTGTCAGTGATGTACTTCAGGTTCTTTAATGAGTCTTAACCACCAGCTTCAAGAAATGAGTTTTGGAGCCCCATATAACTTAGAGGAAATTCAGTCCATATTAACATGTTCCATTTGAACTTCTGTTCCTCATTTTCTCTCTGGACTGAGAGCTCATCTGGTACACAGTGAACAAAGCTTACTGCTCTGTGTTTCTGTGAGCTTTCTAGTACTCAGAAATATTCCTTTTTTAAAGGATGTCTATGCATTTTTTGTTCTCTATATTTTATTTATTATTGTGATTTGTTTAGAGCAGAGAGCCTGTATATGTGGAAATATGAACTCAGTATACCAACACTAGTACAAAGAGCTAGATGTGAGATAAAAATATTTCAATGCAATGCAAACTTAATACTAACTTTTTACTATCCCACCTGTGCAACCTACTAGGTTTTGAAGCTCTTTGAAATCGTCTTTGGTGCCCTTCTCATTTTATAAAGGAAATGTTTTTTGTCTGTAAAGATTACTGTACAATAACTTTCCAAACTTATACCCAGCTCTGTGAATAATCTGAACAAGTAATAAAGTTGATACCACCTATTCTTTTCTAAGACATTTTGTAGATCTGGTGATGTTGGTGGATATTGCTGTTTGGAATAGTTATTTGCCTTGTTTATATAGCCACAGCATTACAAGCTGAGATGTTCATCTGATAATAACAGAGAAAGGTTGCAGAGATTTAAGGACATTCTTGAAATGAATGAAACAGTCAAAATGCAAAAAAACCATGCCTATATTTTCTGAAATAAAAAACAAGCCAGTAATTTCTGACCAATTTTAAATCTCAATTTCAGTCATATTAAACTAGCTCTTCTTTCTTGCTTAACCAAATTGAACTTAATTTTTATTTTTTTTCATTTATAGAGCAGGCCTAGAGAGTTCTATTAAGCAGGGGAAAAACACCTGCTAAATAAATACAGCAGCTCTTCCCCCTCTAGGAGCAACCAGGGATTTGACTTGTTTAAGCTTAAGTGATAAAACAAATAGTTGCCAAATCAAACAAGAACCTTGTGTTGTAACAGAGTTTCCCCTAAAGTATTTCTTACTACAAACCTAAATAGCCCATATTTCATGGAACTTTTCTATTAACTTTTCCCTCTGACAACCCTCCATGTAATTACAGATGCCTGAAAAATTCTAATTCTCTCTCTCTATATATATATTTCAATATATATTTTTTAATCCATTACATTGTTTTTGAGAAAAATGTAACATTTCTTTTTTTGTTCACACACACAAACTGTATTTTATTTTTACAAGAGATAAATAAACTGACACCAAGCATTGTAAATGGATGACCACAACAAAAGCAACAATGATTGCAATTACCAAACACGAAACACACTCATACTATGTCATAATACTGACATCCGGTCCAGTAATCCTCCACTGTAACAGTTCCTTTACTTTACAGTGAAAATTGATTTGTATATATTTTTTTTTTGCCTCTTAGTCCTTGTGGGATATTTTTTTTATTCAAACAGAAAGTCACTAAAATTATAATCATCCTCATCAGTTCACTCAGTTCCATGTAATTATTTTTTTTCATCTTGATCTTTTGTTAGCATTTTTATGAATTCATCAGCTTTCCAATAGAGTTCTGAAAATGCTTATTCATTCAGTTCAGCAGTATAGTCAGTTACCAGAAACCTGTACTTGTCAGACTCTTTTCCATGAATTCCTTGAAGATGAAACCCTTTTATAGGAACATATTTGCAAAAGCATCAGAGTACACCCAGAACTGTCTGTAAATGAAAAAAGACTTAATAATGACCATGGTTAAAGATTTGATGAAAGTTCATAATAATGCAATTGACAAGGAAATTTAGTTATTTCTGATATACATTTTAAAGTAAAAACTAGAATTATGACTTATAACATTATACCAGAACATATAAGATTTTAGGAAATTTCATGTAATGTCTAAAACATTTATGTTAACATATTTCCATACAAATAATCCAAAGAAAGTTTAGTATTAGTTGTTTTTGTTTTGTTTTTTGTTTATATTGCAGGTTCTTCTTAATCATCAGTTTTATACACATCAGTGTATACATGTCAATCCCAATTGCCCAATTCAGCACACCACAATCCCCATCCCACTGCGGTTTTCCCCCTTGGTGTCCATACGTTTGTTCTCTACATCAGTGTCTCAACTTCTGCCCTTCAAACTGGTTCATCCGTACCATTTTTCTAGGTTCCACATACATGTGTTAATATACGATATTTGTTTTTCTCTTTCTGACTTACTTCACTCGGTATGACAGTCTCTAGGTCCATCCACATCTCAACAAATGACTCAATTTCGTTCCTTTTTATGGATGAGTAATATTCCATTGTATATATGTACCACAACTTCTTTTTTTTTTTTTTTAACATCTTTATTGGGGTATAATTGCTTTACAATGGTGTGTTAGTTTCTGCTTTACAAAAAAGTGAATCAGTTATACATGTACATATGTTCCCATATGTCTTCCCTCTTGTGCCTCCCTCCCTCCCACCCTCCCTATGTCACCCCTCCAGGCTGTCACAAAGCACCGAGCCAATAACCCTGTGCCATGCGGCTGCTGCCCACTAGCTATCTACCTTACTACGTTTGTTAGTGTGTATATGTCCATGACTCTCTCTCGCCCTGTCACAGCTCACCCTTCCCCCTCCCCATATCCTCAAGTCCATTCTCCAGTAGGTCTGCATCTTTATTCCTGTCTTACCCCTAGGTTCTTCATGACATTTTTTTTTTCTTAAATTCCATATAGATGTGTTAGCATATGGTATTTGTCTTTTTCTTTCTGACTTACTTCACTCTGTATGACAGACTCTAGATCCATCCACCTCATTTAAAATAGCTCAATTTTGTTTCTTTTTAAGGCTGAGTAATATTCCATTGTATATATGTGCCACATCTTCTTTATCCATTCATCCGATGATGGGCACTTAGGTTGTTTCCATCTCCGGGCTATTGTAAATAGAGCTGCAATGAACATTTTGGTACATGACTCTTTTTGAATTTTGGTTTTCTCAGGGTATATGCCCAGTAGTGGGATTGCTGGGTCATATGGTAATTCTATTTGTAGTTTTTTAAGGAACCTCCATACTGTTCTCCATAGTGGCTGAACCAATTCACATTCCCACCAGCAGTGCAAGAGTGTTCCCTTTTCTCCACACTCTCTCCAGCATTTATTGTTTCTAGATTTTTGATGATGGCCATTCTGACTGGGGTGAGATGATATCTCATTGTAGTTTTGATTTGCATTTCTCTAATGATTAATGATGTTGAGCATTCTTTCATGTGTTTGTTGGCAGTCTGTATATCTTCTTTGGAGAAATGTCTATTTAGGTCTTCTGCCCATTTTTGGATTGGGTTGTTTGTTTTTTTGTTATTGAGCTGCATGAGCTGCTTGTAAATTTTGGAAATTAATCCTTTGTCAGTTGCTTCATTTGCAAATATTTTCTCCCATTCTGAGAGTTGTCTTTTGGTCTTGTTTATGGTTTCCTTTGCTGTTCAAAAGCTTTGAAGTTTCATTAGGTCCCATTTGTTTATTGTTGTTTTTATTTCCATTACTCTAGGAGCTGGGTCAGAAAGGATCTTGCTGTGATTTATGTCATAGAGTGTTCTGCCTATGTTTTCCTCTAAGAGTTTGATAGTTTCTGGCCTTACATTGAGGTCTTTAATCCATTTTGAGCTTATTTTTGTGTATGGTGTTAGAGAGTGATCTAATCTCATACTTTTACATGTACTTGTCCAGTTTTCCCGGCACTATTTATTGAAGAGGCTATCCTTTCTCCACTGTACATTCCTGCCACCTTTATCAAAGATAAGGTGTCCATATGTGCGTGGGTTTATCTCTGGGCTTTCTATCCTGTTCCATTGATCTATCTTTCTGTTTTTGTGCCAGTACCATACTGTCTTGATTACTGTGGCTTTGTAGTATAGTCTGAAGTCAGGGAGCCTGATTCCTCCAGCTCCTTTTTTCGTTCTCAAGATTGTTTTGGCTATTCGGGGTCTTTTGTGTTTCCATACAAACTGCAAAGTGTTTTGTTCTAGTTCTGTGAAAAATGCCAGTGATAGTTTGATAGGGATTGCATTGAATCTATAGATTGCTTTGGGTAGTAGAGTCATTTTCACAATGTTGATTCTTCCAATCCAAGAACATGGTATATCTCTCCATCTATTTGTATCATCTTTAATTTCTTTCATCAGTGTCTTATAATTTTCTACATACAGGTCTTTTGTCTCCTTACGTAGGTTTATTCCTAGATATTTTATTATTTTTGTTGCAGTGGTAAATGGGAGTGTTTTCTTGATTTCACTTTCAGATTTTTAATCATTAGTATATAGGAATGCCAGAGATTTCTGTGCATTAATTTTGTATCCTGCCACTTTACCAAATTCATTGATTAGCTCTAGTAGTTTTCTGGTAGCGTCTTTAGGATTCTCTATGTATAGGATCATGTCATCTGCAAACAGTGACAGCTTTACTTCTTCTTTTCCGATTTGGATTCCTTTTATTTCCTTTTCTTCTCTGATTGCTGTGGCTAAAACTTCCAAAACTATGTTGAATAATAGTGGTGAGAGTGGACAACCTTGTCTTGTTCCTGATCTTAGTGGAAATGCTTTCAGTTTTTCACCATTGAGGATGATGTTGGCTGTGGGTTTGTCATATATGACCTTTATTCTGTTGAGGAAAGTTCCCTCTATGCCTACTTTCTGCAGGGTTTTTATCATAAATTGGTGTTGAATTTTTTCAAAAGATTTTTCTGCTTCTATTGTGATGACCATATGGTTTTTCTCCTTCAGTTTGTTAATATGGTGTATCACATTGTTTGATTTGAGTATATTGAAGAATGCTTGCATTCCTGGAATAAACCTCATTTGATCATGGTGTATGATCCTTTTAATGTGCTGTTGGAATCTGTTTCCTAGTATTTTGTTGAGGATTTTTGCATCTATGTTCATCAGTGACATTGGCCTGTTGTTTTCTTACTTTGTGACATCCCTGTCTGGTTTTGGAATCAGGGTGATGGTGGCCTTGTAGAATAAGTTTGGGAGTGTTCCTCCCTCTGCTATATTTTGGAAGACTTTGAGAAAGATAGGTGTTAGCTCTTCTCTAAATGTTTGATAGAATTCACCTGTGAAGCCATCTGGTCCTGGGCTTTTGTTTGTTGGAAGATTTTTAAACACAGTTTCAATTTCAGTGCTTGTGTTTCGTCCGTTCATATTTTCTACTTCTTCCTGATTCAGTATTGGCAGGTTGTGCATTTCTAAAAAATTGTCCATTTCTTCCAGGTTTTCCATTTTACTGGTATAGAGTTGTTTGTAGTAATCTCTCATGACCTTTTTTATTTCTGCAGTGTCAGTTGTTACTTCTCCTTTTTCATTTCTAATTCTATTGATTTGAGTCTTCTCCCTTTTTTTCTTGATGAGTCTTGATAATGGTTTATCAATTTTGTTTATCTTCTCAAAGAACCAGCTTTTAGTTTTATTGATCTTTGCTATTGTTTCCTTCATTTTTTTTCATTTATTTCTTATCTGATCTTTATGATTCCTTTCCTTCTGCTAACTTTGGGGTTTTGTTGTTCTTCTTTCTCTAATTGCTTTAGGTGCAAGGTTAGATTCTTTATTCAAGATGTTTTGTATTTCTTAAGGTAGGATTGTATTGCTATAAACTTCCCTCTTAGAGCTGCCTTTTCTGCATCCCATAGGTTTTGGGTCGTCGTATCTCCATTGTCATTTTTTCTAGGTAATTTTTAATTTCCTCCTTAATTTCTTCAATGATCACTTCATTATTAAGTAGTGTATTGTTTAGCCTCCATGTGTTTGTATTTTTTAGAGATCTTTTCCTGTAATTGATATCTAGTCTCATAGCATTGTGGTCAGAAAAGATACTTCATACAATTTCAATTTTCTTAAATTTACCAAGGCTTGATTTGTGACCCAAGATATAATCTATCCTTGAGAATGTTCCATGAGCACTTGAGAAAAACGTGTATTCTTTTGTTTTTGGATGGAATGTTCTATAAATATCAATTACGTCCATCTTGTTTAATGTATCTTTTAAAGCTTGTGTTTCCTTATTTATTTTCATTTTGGATGATCTGTCCATGGGTGAAAGTGGGGTGTTAAAGTCCCCTACTATGAAAGTGTTACTGTCAATTTCTCCTTTTATGGCTGTTATTATTTGCCTTATGTATTGAGGTGTTCCTATGTTGGGTGCATAAATATTTACAATTGTTGTATCTTTTCTTGGATCAATCCCTTGATCACTATGTAGTGTCCTTCTTTGTCTCTTCTAATAGCCTGTATTTTAAAATCTATTTTGTCTGATATGAGAATTGCTACTCCATTTTTCTTTTGGTTTCCACTTGCATGGAATATCTTTTTCCATCCCCTCACTTTCAGTCTGTATGTGTCTCTAGGTCTGAAGTGGGTCTCTTGTAGACAGCAGATATATCTGTCTTGTTTTTGTATCCATTCAGCCAATTTGTGTCTTTTGGTGGGAGCATTTAATCCATTTACATTTAAGGTAATTATCAATATGTATGTTCCTATTCCCATTTTCTTAATTGTTTTGGATATGTTATTGTAGGCCTTTTCCTTCTCTTGTGTTTCTTGCCTAGAGAAGATCCTTTAGCACTTGTAAAGCTGGTTTTGTGGTGCTGAACTCTCTCAGGTTTTGCTTGTCTGTAAAAGTTTTAATTATTCCATCAAATCTGAATGAGATCCTTGTTGTTTAGAGTAATCTTGGTTGCAGGTTTTTCCCTTCATCACTTTAAATATTTCCTGCCACTCCCTTCTGGCTTGCAGTGTTTCTGCTGAAAGATCAGCTGTTAACCTTATGGGGATTCCCTTGTGTGTTATTTGTTGTTTTTCCCTTGCTGCTTTTAATATGTTTTCTTTGTATTTAATTTTTGACAGTTTGATTAATATGAGTCTTGGTGTGTTTCTCCTTGGATTTATCCTGTATGGGACTCTCTGTGCTTCCTGGACTTGACTAACTATTTCCTTTCCTATATTAGGGAAATTTTCAACTATAATCACTTCAAAGGATTTCTCAGTCTCTTTCTTTTTCTCTTCTTCTTCTTTAACCACTATAATTCGAATGTTGGTGTGTTTAATGTTGTCCCAGAGGTCTCTGAGACTGTCCTCAGTTCTTTTCATTCTTTTTTCTTTATTCTGCTCTGCAGTAATTTCCACTTTTTTATCTTCCAAGTCACTTATCCATTCTTCTGCATCAGTTATTCTGCTATTGATCCCATGTAGAGTATTTTTAATTTCATTTATTGTGTTGTTCATCATTGCTTGTTTCATCTTTAGTTCTTCTAGGTCCTTGTTAAATGTTTCTTGCATTTTCTCTATTCTATTTCCAAGATTTTGGATCATCTTTACTATCATTATTCTGAATTCTTTTTCAGGTAGACTGCCTGTTTCCTCTTCATTTGTTAGGTCTGGTGGGTTTTTATCTTGCTCTTTCATCTGCTGTGTGTTTTTCTGTCTTCTCATTTTGCTTATCTTACTGTGTTTGGGGTCTCCTTTTTCAGGCTGCAGGTTCGTATTTCCTGTTGTTTTCGGTGTCTGTCCCCAATGGCTAAGGTTGGTTCAGTGGGTTGTGTAGGCTTCCTGGTGGAGGGGACTAGTACCTGTGTTCTGGTGGATGAGGTTGTATCTTGTATTTCTGGTGGGCAGGTCCATGTCTGGAGGTGTGTTGTGGGGTGTCTGTGGACTTATTATGATTTTATACAGCCTCTCTGCTAATGTGTATGGTAGTGTTCCTGTCTGCTAGTTGTTTGCCATATGGTGTCCAGCACTGTGGCTTGCTGGTCGTTGAGTAAGCTGGGTGTTGGTGTTGAGATGGAGATTTCTTGGAGATTTTCACCATTTGATATTACGTGGAGCTGGGAGGACTCTTGTGGACCAGTATCCTGAAGTTGGCTCTGCTACATCACAGACACAGCACTGACTCCTGGCTGCAGCACCAGGAGCATTTCCTCCACATGGCTCAGAATAAAACGGAGAAAAATTGGAAAGAAAGAAAGAGGATAAAATAAAATAAAGTAGGATAAAATAAAATAAAGTTGTTAAAATAAAAAATAATTATTAAGAAAAAAATTTTTTTTAAAGTTAAAAAAAAAAAAAAAGGACAGATAGAACCCTAGGACAAATGGTGAAAGCAAAGCTATACAGACAAAATCTGACACAGAAGCATACACATACACACTCACAAAAAGAGGAAAAGGGGAAAAAATCATAAATCTTGCTATCAAAGTCCACCTCCTCAATTTGGGATGATTTGGTGTCTATTCACGTATTCTACAGATGCAGGTACATCAAGCTGATTGTGTATTTTTAATACGCTGCTCCTGAGGCTGCTGGGAGAGATTCCCTTTCTCTTCTTTGTTCACACAGTTCCCGGGGCTCAGTTTGGGATCTGTTCCCGCCTCTGCATGTAGGTTGGCCGAGGGTGTCTGTTCTTCTCTCAAATAGGACGGAGTTAAAGGAGCTGCTGATGCGGGGGCTCTGGCTCACTCAGGCTGAGGGGAGGGAGGGGAACAGAGTGCAGGGCGAGCCTGCAGCAGCAGAGGCTGGCATGACATTGCACCAGCCTGAGGCGCACCGTGCGTTCTCCCAGGGAAGTTGTCCCTGGTTCCCGGGACCCTGGCATTGCCGGGCTGCACAGGCTCCCAGGAGGGGCGGTGTGGATAGTGACCTGTGCTCACACACAGGCTTCTTGGTGGCAGCAGCAACAGCCTTAGCATCTCATGCCCATCCCTGTGGTCCGCACTGTTAGCCATGGCTCGCCCCTGTCTCTGGAGCTCCTTTAAGCAGCGCTCTTAATCCCCTCTCCTCTCGTACCAGGAAACAAAGAGGGAAGAAAAAGTCTATTGCCTCTTCAGCAGGTCCAGAATTTTCCCCGGAATCCCTCCTGGCTAGCTGTGGTGCACTAACCCCCTGCAGGCTGTGTTCACACCGCCAACCCCAGTCCTCTCCCTGTACTCCAACTCCAATATCAATATATGTTAGTTTCTCGAATGTTAGTAATCTTTTAAAAATAACTGGTGCACTTCTGTGAGCAATTTACTTTGTGCTTGGTTGTAAAAGAATTCATTTTCATCTTTGGATGTTTCTTTCTCTGGATGCAAACCTTAATTATGAAAACAGAAAAGACAAAGATCTTGACACAAAGATTCATAAATTTGAAAAATTCAGACCAAAGAGTGGTTTTGTTTTTATCATTGTTTTTACATTATGTTATTTTGGAGAACAAGAAATTAAAGAAATGTTGGAAACAATTTTAGCTCTGTAGTAAGGCAAAACGTGAAACAACTATGGAATGAAAGCTTCAGGATAGATAGGATCTTAATTAAAACCAGAATTCTGGAGTTAGCTTTGTTGCCATCGTACCTTGGATTCAAATTTGAACAACACATAGGGCCAAACAGTTCATGGTCGATGTATCAGTAGCAACTGATTAACTTTTTTGAGTTAGTCAAGAAAGACTGACTGCTGTAATATATTGTTTTCAAAATTTTGTAGGTGCTTCTGAATTTATATTCATGAAAATGGAGTTTCAATGGCTACTCATGAGCTGTGTTGCTGCAAATATCAGAAAAACTTTGCATTTGAAAAATCTTACCAGACCGTTCCTTATTCTTGAGACATCATTCATTTCTTATAAAAAAATATATGAGTTTGAGGTCTGATGTTCTTTGAAAATATCTGTCTATTGCCCTTACACTTAAATAGGAATTTAACTAAGTTTTAACTTTTTGGTCACATTATGTTTCCTGAAAATCTTACTGATATTTGTTTCAGTTGTCCTGTTGTGGAGCATGTTACCATGGAGATGTCAGAAGTAAGCCTAGTTTATCCTTCTTGCTGTTGACTTAAAGATTTGCCTACCTGCCTTTCAGATCCTTTATCATCAAATGAATTAATTGCCCAGGCCATGTGTCAATATTTCTTGAGCTACATTTTTTTTCTTGAAATTTTAATCGAAAGATTTGTTCTTCTCTAATTGAGGTACATCATATTGAATTACACATTTGACTGCTTTGTTTCATTTGTTCTTTTGGAGGGGTATGTTAAATATTCATATTTTGGATCATTTTTGATCTTCAGCATCTATATATTTCTTTCTAAATTTAATAAACTTCCTGTTCTTTATTAAAATTTGCTCAGTTTTCTACTGTCATGCATGTAACAATTTTTTGTTAAATCTGTACCTATTTTCTTTTTATATTCTTCTAACATGACCTTATTTTCTCTGACCTTAATTTCTTCTCCTTGCTTTGTCTCTATGTGCCCATTTATTCTTTTTCTTGAGTTACCATTTCTTTCTAGAACTTTTTCATTCTACACTTTTGTAATACAGGGGATACCTCTTTGTTAATACATTTAATTTTCTTTAGTAATATTTGTTTATATTTTTTGTTTCTTCTCTATGATAATCTTTCCAATATGTGTGTGTGCTTGTGTGTGCATGTGTGCATGCAAAAGTGTGTGTTTGTTCCTGTCTTATTTCATGGTTATTTAGTTTTGCTTTTTTTATCTCTTGCTAACACATTTTAAATATTTCTATGTGGTTACATTGCTTTTCATTCATTTGTTTGTTTATTTTAAACAAAGGTAAATCTTCTTGAGTCTTTTTATGTTTATAGGAATACACGAAGAAGGAGTTGGGGAGTGAGTGAAAATAATAGGAATTTTAAAATAGTTGCTAGATTGAATTTTATGAAAATTTACTATGAAAAATTTCTTATCAACAATCTATCTTAGGGGGATAACTCTGTTCTAGAGTATATGACCTTACTATAACACATGAATCAGGCTCCCCAGCTTCAAACTATACTACAAAGTTACAGTAATAAAGACAGTATGGTACTGGCACAAAAACAGAAATATAGATCAGTGGTACAGGATTGGAAGCCCAGAGATAAACCCATGCACATATGGTCACATAATTTATGACAAAGGAAGCAAGAACATGCAATGGAGAAAAGACAGCCTCTTCAATAAATGGTGCTGGGGGAAATGGACAACTACATCTAAAAGGATGAAATTAGGGCTTCCCTGGTGGTGCAGTGGTTAAGACTCTGCCTGCCAATGCAGGGGACACGGGTTCATGCTCTGGTCCGGGAAGATCCCACATGCCACAAAGAGGCTAGGCCCATGAGCCATGGCTGCTGAGCCTGCACATCTGGAGCCTGTGCTCCACAATGAGAAAGACCACAACAGTGAGAGGCCTGCGTACCACAAAAAAAAAAAAAAAAAAGAAAATGAAATCAGTACACTACCTAACACCATACACAAAATAATAAACTCCAAATGGATGAAAGACCTAAATGTAAGACTGGACACTATTAAACTCTTAGAGGAAAACATAGGAAAGACACTCTTTGACATAAAGCACAGCAAGATCATTTTTGACTCACCTCCTAGAGAAATGGAAATAAAAACAAAACAAAACAAAAAAAACAAATGGGACCTAATGAAACTTAAAAGCTTTTGCACAACAAAGGAAACCATAAACAAGACAAAAAGACAACCCTCAGAATGGAAGAAAATATTTGCAAATGAAACAACGGACAAAGAATTCATCTCCAAAATATACAAACAGTTAATGGAGCTCAATATCAAATAAACAGACAACCCAATTAAAAAATGGGCAGAAGATCTAAATAGATATTTCACCAAAGAAGATATACAGATGGCCAAGAGGCACATGAAAAGATGCTCAACATCACTAATTATCAGAGAAATGCAAATCAAAACTACAATGAGGTATCACCTCACTCTGGTTAGAATTATCATTATCAAAAAATCTGGAAACAATAAATGCTGGAGAGGATGTGGTGAAAACGGAACTCTCCTGTACTGTTGGTGCAAATGTAAACTGATACAACCACTATGGAAAACAGTATGGAAGTTCCTTAAAAAGCTAAAAATAGAACTACCATATGACCCAGCAATCCCACTACTGGGCATATACACTGAGAAAACCATAATTCAAAAAGAGACATATACCACAATGTTCATCGCAGCACTATTTACAATTGCCAGGACATGGAAGCAATCTAAATGACCATTGACAGATGAATGGATAAAGAAGAGGTGGCACATATATACAATGGAATCTTACTCAGCCATAAAAAGGAACAAAATTGAGTTATTTGTAGTGAGGTGGATGGACCTAGAGCCTGTCATATGGAGTGAAGTAAGTCAGAAAGAGAAAAACAAATACCTTATGCTAATGCATATATATGGAATCGAAAAAAAAAAATTAAAGGTACTAATGAACTTAGTAACAGGGCAGGAATAAAGACACAGACATAGAGAATGGACTTGAAGACACGGAGTATGGGAGGGAGAAGCTGTGGCAAAGTGAGAGAAGCAGCAACATGTATACACTACCAAATGTAAAATAGTTGGCTGGTGGGAAGCAGCAGTGTATCACAGGGAGATCAGGTTGGTGCTTTGCAATGACTTAGAGGGGTGGGTTAGGGACGGCGGGAGGAAGGTGCAAGAGGGAGGGGATATGGGGATATGTGTATACGTATAGCTGATTCACTTTGTTGTACAACAGACACTAACACAACATTGTGAAGCAATTATACTCCAATAAAGATGTATTTTAAAAAAAGGAAGGTTTATGTTTTCATGCACCTGTGTGTGTGTGTAGATCACCTGATACACTTCTTTCAATCCATAAGAATCAATATTTCACTGCTCTTCACAGAGCATCTCTTCCACTTCCAGTCGTCCTTAGCCTGAATTTTCTGAAACTATACCTGCTTGATTTGTCTACATTTAGTCAAGCCTCCTCTCCTCTTTATTCCATCCAAAATTGGTAACAAGATGCTTCCTACAATCTCCAAATGAGTTATTAATTTATTTCAAAATAGAGGTTTTTGGTTTTGCCTGCTGTGCAGTAAAGTATTAACTCAGAAAACTAAAAGTCTTCAAACCCTGTACATTCCAAGAAAAAAAAGAATTGTCCCTTCACCCACTCCATGGAGATAGTTTCTAAGAATTTATAATATTCTTCCTGTTAAATTGTCTTTGCATACTTGTGGCATTAGGCAAAGCCAGATAGTTTATAATAGTAGTGTACTTAATGGCAGGAACCTTGAGCCACACTGCATTATTCTGACCTCTGGAAGGGTTGGAGGCTGGGGAATCAGTAAATAAAGTCAGTCATCTAAGCCCTACATACTTACATAACCAAATCTGAATAAAATCCTGGACACCAAGGCTCAGGTTATCTTCCTTTGTCAACAATGTGATTATTGCACATCATTTTTGGAAGTATTAAGGTTCATATTATTCCAATGGGAGAAGATGAATGGAAGCTTGGACCTGTTTTTTTCTTTGACTCTATCTTATGCATCTTTTACCTTTGATAATTTTAATCTGTATCCTTTGACTGTAATAAACTGTAACTTTGAGTATAACAGCTTTTTTGAGTTCTAAGAGTACTTCTAATGAATCATTGATCCTGAGGATGGTCTTGCGGACCTATCATACACTTGCTGTGCATGCTCACCACTTTGACACATGTACTCTCTGCCATGTCCACCTGAGACAACAGAGAACTCTTCTCAACTCACCTGATTTGGCTGTACTTGGTAGCCTTTCTTCAGATAATGTTGCTCATATGTGATCTGTTTCATTGTTAAAGATGATGATGCTGTAGATGTTTGTCTTTTCACCTTGTACTTAGATAATTTTAGAGAGGTAAAGTTCATGAGGGAACCTTTACACTTGAAAAGGAGAAACTGCTTCATATATATAAATCTATGATATTTAAAATCCCAGAAATTATTAAATAATTATGAAATATATTTTCCAGTCAAAAAGTTGGATAATGGATTAATGATCCATCATCCCTTATATAATTCTTTAAAAACTATGACACAATTGTTCTAATTTATATAGATATCTACCAAAACTGTAATGTGCCGTTCATGACTTAGTTATACCAGCATAGTTACTAAGAGTGTTGTCTCCGAAGTCAAACTACCCATTTTAATATCTTAGCTGAGCCACATGGTGTCTCTGTAATACTGGAGACACACAACCTCATTATGCCTCAGTTTTCTTTTTTTTTGTTTTTAAATTGAAGTATAGTTGATTTAAAATGTTGTGTTAGTTTCAAGTGTACAGCAATGTGATTCAGTCATACATACATACATATATATATTTTTTCAGATTCTTTTCCCTTATAAGTTATTACAAAATACTGAGTGTAGTTTCCTGTGCTATACAGTAGGTCTTTGTTGGTTATCTATTTTATATATAGTAGTGTGTATATGTTAGTCCCAACTTCTTAGTTTAACCTTCCCCCCTTTTCCCCTTTGGTAACCATAAGCTTGTTTTCTATGTCTGTGGGTCTATTTCTGTTTCATATAAGTTTATTTGTATCATTTTTTTAAGATTACACATATAAGTGATATCATATAATATTTGTTTTTCTTTGTCTGGCCGATGACTTAGTATGATAAACTCTAGGTCAATCCATTTGCTGCAAATGGCATTATTTCATTCTTTTTTATGGCTAAGTAGTAGTCCATTGTATATTTATGCTTCAGTTTTCTTATCTGTAAAATTAGAATAATAATTGGACCCAACTCATAGGTGTTTTGATTTTGTTTGTTTGATTAATGGAACTAAATAAAATGGTTTATGTAAAAGTACTTAGAAGAGATATTAGCATAAGTTCTCAGGAAATGTTAATTTTAATAGTGAAACTAATGAAGCTTTTCATTAATGAAAATTTTACTCTGCAGCAAACCATTCATGAAGCTATCTAATTCAAATTATATTGTCTTTTAAAAGAAGACATCTTTCTACTAATATAGAATATAAACATTTGGTGAAAATTGTTTTATAGTTGTAAGTTAGGTTTTATCAAAATAAGGCATTAACACATTATTATGATGCAGTTTACAAAATTAATTTTTGAAGCATATATTTCAATTGATCATAGTGCCCAAATATTCTTGTATTGGGAAGGAGAGAAAATTTTCAAAGCTTAGTACTAATTAAAAGGGGCAGTTAGTATACTACAAATGGCCAGCTTCTCTGAAAGTCCCAGTGCCTTCCAAAGATGTTATTTTGTTATAATCATAATAATTACAATGCAATTGAGTCTTCTAGACACCTGAGAGGTTTAATTTAGTAAATAAAATATCTCAAGTTATAGAAGGCCTGTGATTAATAAGGTCATGTCAATGATTTCTAGTCAAATTCAAACAATAGCTTTGAAATAAGTCACATTTTCAGAATGAAGGCCATGTGTTAAAGAATTAAATATTTAAAATACCTAAATATTTTAATAGCTTGGTTTTATGCCTTATATAGATTGTACATATTTAACCATTGGAATCACACTTAGCCTATTTATTTTAACTGATCATTGGTGTAATGATCACAGTTCCAAAAGAAAACAAACAAACAAAAAAACACCCAGTTAAATCAGCAAAGTTGTACATAAATTCCATGAGACCCTTGAATATGCAAGTGCTTATTAAACACAGTAGTAATAGATTTTAATGGTGGTGGTCACAATCTCCCATGGAACCACATTCGGTGGAAATACATGATCACAATGGACAAGCAGAGAGTTTTTTTCTTTCTCCTGAATTCCTGACAAACAAAAGCTGCTGTCATTAATGTATAGCTGGAGTTATGTATAGGAAAAATAAAAAGATAAATAACACGTACATAAACATTTCAAGATTCTTTGTCCAATATTTACTGATACTTATGAAATTGTAAAAAATCTCCACCATTCTAATATATATGCTATACTTAGTCACAATAACTAAGGTACATAAATATAAGATTTTTGCTCATTCAATGGTCATCTATGAGAAATGATGTTTACTTCTGGAGGTGGAGAGATAAGCAAGTTATATTCATTACCTTCAAGGAGCTTACAGTCTGCCTATGAAGAAAGCCACATTATTGATCAAATATGACTAAATGTTATAGGCTTTAAAATAGAAATTTTATATGTTACTGTATAATTACAAGGGAGAAAGTGGGCAAATTTATTTTAAGGAATTAAGAAAGACTTCATAATAAAGTGATAGGTGAGTTTATACCTGGAAGGTAAAATATAATTTGAATGCAAAGCAAAAGCAATATCAAAGATATTGGAGATACAAGAAACAAAGAATCTGGTAAAATTTTACACCCAAAGGTATACATTTCTAAGTGAAAAAATAACTACCATTATAGTAATTACCTTAAAAAATTCTAATCAATTTGAAATTTTATTTCTCTTACTTTGCTTGCTTAAAATTCCCCAATATGCTACCAGCAGATTATAGTAGAATTTATTATACTGGTGTCACTAAGACTATCTCAAATGGTCATAATATAAGAGCAAAAATTTAGGATCTGAAATGCTGGATTTGTTAATTCGAATGTAAGGTCAATAGAGGCTTTTTTCTTTAAAGTAAAATCAGGAATATTTATGAAGTATAGAAATTAAGAATCAGAGCAGAATATACAGTTACTTAGATTTTATGAGTTAAAAAAATCCGTAAAATATCAGAAAGCTTAAATAATATCCAGATAGATTTAGACTTGCTATTGAATTTATGTAGCAGTAATAGTTCAATATTTCAAAAAATAAAATGATCTTAATGTTTTTATGTGCTATTCTATTTTATAGTAATCTCAAAGAAAGAAAATGATTTGTGTAACCAAAAGTTTTTAAAATTGATATTGTCAAGTAAATTCTCTGTGAGTATTATATTAAATATAAAATTTTCAGCAAAGGACAAGTCCTTTGGGGTTTAATCTCAATTCTAAATTTAGGAGCTCAGAATCAAATTATTTGAGCTGAACACTGAATCAAGAGATACTCTACATTAATGTGGAGTATATAAATACAAATGCAAGGGGATTTGTATTATATTTAAAAAATACCTTCTCTGACCTCTATTTAGTTGTGTAGAATTGATATGCTGAATATACCTGCCAGCCTTTGGCACTGATGAGAATTCTATCTAAAGTATATAATAGGCTAATGCCTCACATGGCAGTAGGGCAAAGGATTAGAGTCCAATTGTAGATTATGTATTTGTCATTTGTGTATATTTAGTTCAAGTAATGTGTAGAAGGAATAAATTGTGAATGCTCATATACTGTGAATAGTTTGTACTGAAATTATGGTTTAAATGTTAACATAGTATTTTCTATGCATAGGTGTCTAACTTGTGTTTCAAATGACATAAAATTATTTACAATTATTTCAGTTATCTATGACAGCCAATCATATAATTCAATTACGATTTTCAGTCTAAATAGCTTCAGTATCGATCGCTCATTTGAACTGCATCCCCACCTTCCTCCTACCCACAACCCCCTTTAGGACCAAACCTCCTCCTTGCCCAGTCTTTCCTATATCATTTAAATTTATCATCATTGCCCCAGCCTCTGGCTCTCACCTTTTCTCTAGGAAAATTCCAGTAGTCTCCTAAATTGTTGCCCTGCTCCCACACTCCACAGAGCAGCCAGAATGTACATTTAAACACAAAAATCACATCAGTCACTCCTCTGCTTAAGGCTTGCCAAAAGATTTTTAATAAAGCAATAATATAATTCAAATGTTTTCTTTAACAACATCTCCATTCTTTTAATTCTCCAAGTTCAGCTTTTACTCTAATCCTCACATTGTTCTCTACCCCTCTGCACTTCCTTGCTAGTTGTCAATCTTACTCAACATAATCCTTTTCTTGTGGCTACTTTCCCAGATCCTGAAACACTCCTCCCCTAGATCTTCACAAATAATCTCTTATACTTTAGGACTTTGATCAGTTGTCACCTAATGGAGTGGAATTGCAGACAACAATTTCTAAAATATCCAGTAGGACATATTTTACTCTGGTCTGCAGTACATTATTCAGCTTTGTTTTCTTCCCTAGAAGTTATCACTTTTTGTAACCCTTGATTTTAATTAATTATTAATTTATCTACTTATTTATTGTTTTGAATATGACTGACCTCCTTTCCCATTTTTCTTAGTGGGTAATAAAAATTTATTGAATTGCACAAATGAATAAATAATATATTATGTTACACTGTATAAAAGCTGGTAAATAGTTTCTATTTTCCCAAATTATGATACCTTATTCTGATAAAGGAGCTCTACTAAAGCAGATGCTATGAATTAACCCATATACTTTCCTTCTTTTTTGGTTTTATTGTAGAAAAGAGAAACAGATTCTGAACTCTCCCTTTTATACTCTTTCTATACACACACAATCACAAGACAAATTCTTTGGTCTACAATTCAGAAAAAACGCTCCTATACTATATACTGTATACTGATTTAACTTTAAGGTTTAAATGTATTAATACCGAATATTTATTAATTCATTAATACATTTTTCTATTATAGTAATATTTTATGTTTTAATCATCATAAAATTATTGCTAATGTCAGCAGGGAGGGAACTGAATGACTAACTTCTAAAAATACTTTCAACATAGGTGAGTAGAAAATTACCTTTATTGAAATATGTCTGTTTCCCTGGAAAGGATATTGAACTTGGAGACAATATCCAAGTTTGATATTGAATTCCTTGACGCATTCCACTCATTTACTGGCTAATCACACACTAACTAAATGGCCTTGAGTAAGTAGTATTTTTCTGCTTCTTTCTCTCTAAACTGGACATAGAAATCTCACACTTTCAGGATTAAATGACATAATTTGAGTGATAGCATCTAACACAATAAAAGCACTCAATATGTGTTTTTGTTTCTTTGTTTTTGTTTGTTTTTCAGATTCATGTGTAGCTATCAACCAGTTAGGAGCTCTGAATAAAATTATTTGAGTTGAACATTGTGAATCAAAGATATTTTACATTAGCATAGAGAGTACAAATACAAATGCCAGAGGACTTGTATTACAGTTTAAAAACACCTTCTCTGAGCCCTATTTAGCTGTGTATAACTAATATGCTATCACCTCTCACCAAGATTACTACAGTATTCATCCTCCTGGTTTTTCCACTTCTTCTCTTGTTCCTCAGTAATCCATTCCTACCCCCTTCCCACAAAAAAATCAGAGTGATTATTTTAAAGGACAAATCTGATCATGTCACTCCTAAAAAAAATTTTAGTGACTTGCAATTTATCTTAGAATAAATTTATATTCCTTACCCTAGCCTAAAAGCTGCTGCCTATCTTGAAAACTTCAATTTCCATTACTCTAAAAGCTATCCTCTATCAACCATGATTTACATGCTATTGCTTAAATACATCAAGCCTTTCCAGCCTTACCTCCTTTGTTCTTAATGTATGTTCTTCTTATAATGATCTTTCCACAAATCCTCAGAGCTGCTTCATTATGTTTTGGGTCTCATTGCTAATGTTACCTTCTCAAAGAGAACAAACATATGGACACCAAGGGGTGAAAGCAGGGACGGGGGGTGATGTGGTGGGATGAATTGGGAGATTGGGATTGACATATATACACTAATATGTATAAAATAGATAACTAATAAGAACCTGCTGTATAAAAAATAAATTAAAAAAAACTTCCATACCTGGGAGAATCTTCTTTGAGCCATTTGTGTATCTGCATCTTTGTTGAAGCAGCTGGTATCTGTATCCTAATTATGATTCTTCAGTTTAGATATGAGTAAAATGAGAACACAAAAACCACTGATTAGAATCATTTTACTTTTATTTTTTGGGGTTGTATTTGTTTATTGTTTTGCTCTTTGTTTTTTAAAGTGGTAGTTGAGGTATCCATTTTCTTAAGACATCAGTTTCTTCCAGTATTGTTCATTGAACAAAAGTCCTTTGATTCTTATAGTTGAAGCAGTCGAGTTTAGTTCTGGCTTGGCTTTCTCAATTTCTTTTTTAGACCTCTTTTGCCATGTTTTGTTGTAATGTTTTGCTTTGGTTCTGGAAATAAGTTTCCTCAACCTAGTTCTTCAACTTTCCAAAAATTCTGAGATAGCCAATATCATTTTCTATTTATTCAGTAAAAGTCAGCTTCTGTTGCTTAGAATGACGAATCCTGATGCAACACTCTGCCTAAACAACATAGCTAACATAGTTCTCCCCAGGTACTCTCTATTCCAATACTCAATGTATTTCTTTGAAAGCAAGTATCACATTTCTTTAACTATTAGCTGAATATAAATTTCAGATTATAAAATCAGCTGTTCCTGAAAGATAACTTTGTCCAGTGATTGCTACTTGGTTTCTATCTCAAGCATCATTGTGCTGAGAACAGACAATTTCAATATAGTCAAGGGGAAACCAAGTGATTTTGTAGTCTTTATTAGTCAATGTGCATGTTTCCCATCTTCTTTTTTCCCATCGTTGGATCTAAATTCCCATAGATTTGTAGAGAGGAACAAAGAATACCATATAGTACTTGGAGGGAGAGGAAGTGCCTTGCAAGGTAATACACATGAGAATTTATTGTTCTTCTACTCTAGTCTGGATACTAGGAATATGGTCTTATTCTCCTAACTCCCTAAATTTGTCCTAACTCCTACACTCTTCTTGATTTCTTCTTCATCTACCCAATTTAATTAATTTTACTTTTCTTATAATAGAGAAACTGGTTTACATTGTCTGGTAGTTTGCCCCCTTTTAAGGTTTATTTTATATATATATATATATATATATATATATATATATATATATATTAGACCCTGCTACCTTCAGACTTGGACTTTAAGAAACTTAGCCTTTGGAAATGCAAAATATATTTTTTCTCAAACTCTTATCTCCATTGCAAGTTTTGAAATATTCCTTTCAAATATTCTGAAATCAGAAATCAGAAGTTGTTGGGAGGGGATTAAGCTTTTATTGTTGTAATGAAACTTTTGTTATTTATTTTTAATACCTTTTATCATTTAGTACTTTATTTGATCTCACTAGTATATGACCATAAATTCTTAATTTTACTATAGAGAAGCCTATCAAATTTTTATATCTGTGTGCTATTTACAAACTCTCTCCCTAACCCTAAAACATGAAGATATTATTCTATGTCCCCTTCTATAATCATTTTTGCTTTAACTTTTAAGTTATGATCTACAATTCAATTTGAATTTATTTTTAAGTGTGGAGGTGGGACTCAAGTTTGGATAATATAATAATTATATTATTCATAGATATCAGTTGAGTTATCACCATTTATTGAAAAAAATGACTCATTCCCCACTGCTCTACCATACAATAAATTAAATATAAATATATGTGAGGGTGTATTTCTGGATTTTTTGTTTGATTTAATTGTTCATTATCTCACATTAAGCCAATATCACACTATCTCAATTATTGTATCTTTTTGATATATTTTGAGATCCTGTAAGCTCTTCCTCTTCAAGGTTTTTTGTCTATTCATGGCCTTTTGAGTTTTCATATAAATGTTAGAATCAGCTTGGTAAACATTTTTCTTGAGAGATAACAAAATCTTTGTAAATAAATTTGACAAAAATTTATTTTTTTAAAAAATAGTGTTTCCATTAATGAATATGCAATACACTTCCATGTATTTAGTCTTTGAATTCTCTTAACAGTGTTTTAGGGAATTCCCTGGTGGTCCAGTGGTTAGGACTTCCTGCTCTTACTGTCAAGGGCCCCGGTTCGATCTCTGGTCGGGGAACTGAGATCCTACATGCTGTATAGTCAAAAAAAAAAAAAGAGAGAGAGAGAGAAAGAGAGACACCGATGGGTATGCCTGAGGAAACTAAAACAAACAAGCAAACAAAAACAGTGTTTTAGAGCTTCTGACTTAGTGGTATTACTGGTACAATGGTGCAGTTTTAATCCCTTATCATTTCCTTCTCCAGTTTTACTATCAAAGCCATGCTGGTCTGGTTAAATTAATAAGAAGCACTCTTCTTTTATTATTCTCTGCCAGTTTGTCTTTAATTGATAAAATATTTTCCTAGAATATTTAGTAATATTCAAAGGAATAAAACAGCTGGACATGGAGTTGAATTGTAGGGAGGAGTTTAACTATAAATTCAGTTTTATTTAGTTTTTTAATATTCAGGTTTTCTATTTATTCTTGTGAGTTTCAGTTGTTATGGATTTAAAAAAATTTTTTCATTTCTTTTAAATTTTTGAATTTATTGGGAAAAAAGTTCTCAATAGCATTTTTGATATTTTTAGTGTATGTAGTGATGTTCTCATTTTCATACATTAATAGTATTTACTTGTACTCTTTGTTATTGATCTCTCTTCAAGACTGTGAAACTCTTAATCATCTGAAAAATAAATTTTTATTATGATCACTTTATTAATTTTTTCTTTTTAATTAATTTATGCACTAATTTTCATTATTTTTTCTACTTCTACTCTATTTAATATTCTGTTTTCTGACTTCTTGAGGTGAGATAGATATGTAATTAATTTATATTGCTTACAATCTTTTGTGTATGCATGCATTTAAATCAGTTTTCTATGTCTAATAATTTCATTGGCTCTCCTGTAAATCTGTTTCAATTTACATTTGTTTTTATTATTTTAAAATCAAATCTTTTGTTTTTATATATATATGGTTATTTTTGAGTACAGTACATTATTTTTGACTGTCATACAATTTATTTTAATGATTGTATAAATATTTTGAATTTATGGGGTATTTTGTTGTATATTCCCATAGAGGATTCACCTTTGCTTCTGGCAGACATTGGACTAGAGATGTTAATATTATTTAATTAAATGAGAAATTTAATAAAATAAAGATACAAATCTGGACTTCAGTCCCTAGGAATATTTTTAAAAAATTTTTCTTTTATTTTAATTTTTCATTTTCCTTTTCCCCTTTCCTTTTCTTCACCTTACTCTCACAGTGTGTTTCTATGAAAGCTGAGTTTAAAGCATGGGATCTGATATCAGATTTTTATCTTAGGTTTATGATTCTTTCAATATTCTCTAAATAGACATTCTAAGGCTCTTGCTGCTTTATTCAGAATTGTCAGATACTGCTAATGCAAAAGCAATCCCTAATGTCAGGCTGACTTCTTCAGGTTTTGTTCTTCTTACATATCTTAGCCCCATCAACCCTCTTTTTTTTTTTTTTTTTCTTTTTGCTGTTGGCTCACTGAATTTTACAGGACAATCTACATTTTTACAAAGCTTTTCTAGCCGTTCTCAGTAGAAGAGTTAGTCTGGACCAGCATGTTGACTATTACCAACTATATTTTTCATTGTTTTCAGTTTCCCTTTAATCCTCTACTTCCATATGCTATTACTCCCATAAATGAAGCACAGCCTTTATTTATTATTAATTATTATTATTCAGACCTACTTTTGACAAATTATATCAGTTGTGGTTTCTTCAGAAAATATTTTTGTATTATTTGATCTTGAAGAATATGTTGTTGCGTTTTGAATTCTCAGTTTCCAGTTATTTTCTTTAAACATTATCTTCTGATTTCTTTTGTTACTATCAATCTAATTGGTGCTTTTTTGAAGAAACTATCTCATCACGTTTGGAACAGTCTCAGATATTATATCTTTGAAAATTGCTTCTATTTTCTCTCCTCTCCTCTTGGAGCTTGAATTGCATGTACGTTTGACCTTCCTTTTGTCTCTTTAAACCTTTTATACTTTTATGTATTTTCTTCGTATGTTTTTCTGTAATTAATCTTTCACTGTAACCTATCTTCCACTATACTAATTCTCTTTTCAACTCTAACATGTAATTGTCTAACTTGTCTAACATGTAACAAATTTTGTTTTGTTTTTTCCTAACTCTAAAATCTTGAGATGCTCTGAAAGTCTATTTGTATTTTACACAATTTCTGTTGCTCCTTGTTCACATGGTCTTTTTTCTTCTTTTTCTCATTTTTTTTATGTGTGATAGATCTTGTACTGTAAAATGTCCATGGGAATAGCTTGATGTATATGATAATATTATCTTTCTCCAGATGAGATATACATTTATATCTGCTAGACACAAATCAGCCTATTTCAGCTAGGTTTGAGTTTTCATATAAACGTTAGGATCAATTTTATTATTGTATTATTTTTTATTTGTTAGAATTCAGTTTTAGAGTATGGTATGAATTGAAGATGAGCTACAATCCCTTATGAGTATCTGAAATACCTTCAGTTTTCCATTACTTCAAGGGTGTAATCCTTCAGAGTATCTTCTTTGGATCTGACTTCCCGATCCTGTTGCCCTATCCCCACAAGACTATCAAAAGTTTCATTTAGTCTTCATGCATCTAGGTTGCCTAACTTAAACTGGCAAAGCTCCAGATAATAACAGTAGTTATAAATGTCAGGTTTAATAATGTCAACCTTTGTCTTTCTGTTATTTTGGCTTGGTAACCTTCAGCAGAAAGATGATCAAATTTATATAGTTTGTCAATATCCTAAATGGAATTTTTCCTTTATCAATTTTAATGCAAAATTTTATTTATTCAATCTCTTATCCATTTGATCATTTCTTTATTAATACAAAAACACCTTCCTGTGTGCTGCTTTTTATGTAGCATGGGGCCGGATGTTAGGAATTCTGAAATAAAATTTATGATCTCTTTCTCAACAATTTTAGAGTTTATTGTCATAGACAGAAATTACACAAAAAGTTACCATATATTTTGATAATTGCTATGCAAATGAAGACACAAAGAGCAAAGAAAGAATTATGAAAATATTCTAAGTCAGCCAGGGACTGCTAAGGAATGCTTCCTTAAGGAGTTAATTAGAACTGATGGTTGAATGACTAGGAGCTAGTCAGGTAAGTAAAAGCAAGGGAGAATTCATATGTGGTAGTTGATCAGAAAGAGGGAAGAGTAAGATTAGATACCAAGTTAAATCAAATGATAACTTTTTTATAAGGTGGACTGAAGAGGCAGAGAATGCAACTCAAGGGAACACTATGACATATGAAATGATTTAGATACTAATCATGAGTACAATATAGAGACATCAAGCAGTTTTGAGAGAGAAATGTCAAAGTCTGACTTTCATTTTAAAGCATAAATTTCAGAAGACCAACTGGTTTGTATAAAATTATTAGACTAGTGGTAGTGACTCAGATTAAAACCAGTGACATTGCATAATATTTAGGAGACGAAATACAGACTAATTTGTGGCAGACTTGATAAAGGAAAAGTGGAAAAATGTCAAGAACGATTGTAGGCTTTCTTCAGGGGTGAATGGCATACTGTATGATTCAAATTGGATGGAGGATTTGGTGAAAGAAATAGGTTTGGAAGGTGTGGGAAAGAAGTTAATTTCAACCTTATTTCAAATGAACTATTGAGTATATGTTCATCTGGAGCTCAGAAAATCTTGTTTTGAATTATCTGGCTTAGCAATTTAAAGAAGCATAATAGGTTTCAAATGAAAATTAATATAAAATTACAAAATTACAATATAAAATTACATAATTTAGAAGGAGAAATAATTAGCCCAATTCCAGACCAGCCTAGTTTACAATTTGTTGTTTAGATGTACAGATAATTGTCTGTGTAGACAGACATCAGACTTTCCTTTCTTTTTCTTTGCTTTTTTCCTCTGTTCTTTTCCTCCTTTTTTCAACTCTCATTCTTTTTTTTTCTATTTTCTGTACATAATCAGAATTAAGAAAGCCAAAGATAAAATATATCATGGAATCCTTATTATGCTAACTGATCCTGGAGAGCCATGGAGTAATAATGTTTCAAGCGAGCTTCATGGGAAAAAAACTATATTTCCAAACTAAATGACTGCACTCAGGGTGTCCTTTGTTTTGGAAGTCTTTTGTTGCTTAAACTATTATATTTACTTAAGCACAACATACACATTAGATTGTAATGGTTGAGATCTTGCAATATTGTTTTTATATTTCACATTTCCTTCATTCTCTATATTTTTTAAAATTTAATTCTCTATGTAGCATTCCATTAATGTTGTGCCCTCAAATGGTACATTGAGAGATAATGGTATCTTGTGATTATGCTATTCTTAGGTAAAATTTTAATTTATATTCTCAAATCCATTTTATCTAAATATTTCAATGATATTGCTCCTCTTATCAATGATGATGCCTTATCAATCCTTTAAATAATAAGTGACGTATGGATACTGACCTACATACACTGATAAGAACATGTCTCTTGATACAAAAAGAAAACAAGAATAGTGACAGATATAAAATTGGTGATTCAAAACTTCTATGAAACAAATGATGCTCAATTCATATTAGTTGTTGAGAAAAATAATTTACCAGTAAACTGTCAGTAACCATGAAACTACACATCATAGAAATGTTAATAGGCAATCTCTAAATCTGATAAAAGTGTTTTAATTCCTGGAAGCAATTTTTTTTTCTCAGTATTTTTAATTCCAGGCTTTCCTAGGCTTTATAGTTATCTGAAGGGCTTTTCATAGGTAATGCCAATAAATCCCCTTGAGGAACTGTGAAGAAATTTCAATTGTGTTGTTATGATGTTTTTACTATTCCAGTATCCCAGTGTGTATATGTTTCATGTTTTGCAGATCACACATTTCTAAAAAATAAAACCTGAAACATTCCACAGCCTGGGGTTAATGCTTATAGTTATCATATCAGTTATTTAATATTGACCTACTGGCTAGAATCGGTATGCATGCTGGCATAATTTTGATCATTATAACTTGTAAATGAATACCTAAAGTTTAAAATTACATAATAATTTTTTTGTTAAGTGGGAATTTTAAGATGATTTTGAATGCTGGAGATAAAAACATGTCAAATAACACTATCCCTTTGCTGAATCAATTCATCACAACATGGTGACTTTAATGACAGAGGTGGTAATGGATTCCAGAATCTTACAGGAGCCCAGAGCGTGGGATATAACATGGCTTAGGATGTCAGCAAATGTGAGCATGAAAAACCGATTTTAAAACTGCTATGTAGAAGGAAACACTTATTTTAAGGAAGAGAATAAAAATTATTAGAGAGAACAATTAATAGATGCAAAAAGGACTCTCGGATTCTATATATTTATTGTGAACAGCATGAGTTTGCCAAAGCTAAAACGATCATAATTTATACCAGTACCATAATTTTGCTACATGTAGCCAAGACAATAATTCCATGCTCTGCAAATGGTCCATTCTTTTGGAATTTTATGTTCAGCCTTTGAACATTAACATTTACTGACAAATAACAAACAGAGGAAAATATACAATTATTGAAAATATGTCATATGAGAAATAAAAAAATAAACCACAGTGTGCTGAAGTGATAAAATGGAAAGACTTGAGAATATATTATAGCTATCTTAAATATTACAATAGCTGTTTTATTGACATAAGAAAATGCAGCTTTTGATAACTTATCCAGGGCCAACTAGACACTATTGTTACAAAAATACTGGTTTTGGCTCAGTGACCATTTTCTTAGGTACAATTTGCACAGTGTAAAATACACACATCTTAAGTGTATGACTTGATGAGTTGTGACAAATATAAACACATTTATCAAGATATAGAATATTTTCCTCATGTCAGAAAATTACATCATGACCACTGTTAAACCACTGTTCTGATTTCTATCACCATAGGTGAGTTGGTATTTTTTCACTTAAATTTTGTATTCAGTCATACAGTATGTACTATTTTGTGTTATCAATCTTTATCACACAAGTTTATTCATTTTTATTTCTGTGTAGCTTAACATTACGTGAATATACAATTTTTGTTTATCATTTTGTTCTGGTTACCTATTTCTATAACAGTCACAAAATAATAAATATTACTTCTAATATGCGGAGGACTGACTGGGATCAGCTGGACAGTAATCACTCAGGGTTTCTCCTGCAATCACAGGTTGAAGCTGGGGCTGGATTCCCCAGATGGCTCAGTCCCATGATTGTCAGTTGACCCTGGATGTTGGCTGGGTTATTAGCTGGGACTGTCAACCAGTGCCAACAGATAGCTTTTCCATGTAGTTTAGCTTAGGTTTCCCATATCATCATGACTACATGCGTAAGAGAGTATATCAAGAGAGAATGTTCTGAAAGGCTGAAGAGAAAGCTACAAGTCCTATGAACCAGAATCTGCAATCATGAAGTTTCACCACTGATGTATTCCATCAGTCAATGTCAAATTACAAGAGCAACACAAATTCAAGAGAGGGGACAACATAAGGGAATGACTAACAGGAGGTGTAGTTAATTGGGCAGTCCTCTTTGGGGACAAACTACCACATCACTCCACTGCTAATTAACATGTGGGTTATTTTCAGTTTTTGCCTATTATTACTAAAGCTGCTAGGAAGACTATTATACATGTCTTTGGGGGGATGTATATTTTATTTGTCTTAGATACCTACCTAGAAGTGGATGGCATAGAGTAGGTGTAGATATATTTACAAGAAATATCAAGCCAGCTTGATGAACACAGGGGCAAGCAAGAGGAGAAAACAAGATGTTTAGAGGAGAAAATCCAAGACTGCTGTTCAGTGTGGTTGTGACATTGAGGGACTGGGGATGAGTCAAGAGAAAATTCTGGAAAGAAGCTGTTTAATACATTAAGATTTTCAAATCTCATCATATGCAGACAATGAGGGAAATGAAAGGTTTTAAGGAAAGGTTTTAATGACACAGTTTCAAATTTTTGAAAAATCAGCTCCAGTCGAATTGTGGAAAATGGGATGAACTTATAAATAAAAGAAGATATTTTAGATCCCTGCAACAAGGTGGTGTTGTCCATGGAGACAGAGAGATGTGGATGATTTGAGATATATTTGGGAAACCATATTGATAAGACTTGTTTTTAGATTAGAAGCAATGAGTGAAAAAGTGTCAGATCTGTGACTAGGGCAACAGGGGGATTAGTGGTGTGTCTCTCTGTGATGGGGAACACCACGGAAGACCTAGTATGGGAGTAAATAAATTAATTTAGTATTCGACCTGCTGAATTTCAGTTAATTTTATGAGTAGACATTTCTTGTAAGAAGTTAGATCCATGAATTTTGAGCTTATGTGAAATATCTGAGTTGGAAATGTACATTTGGGAATTAACAGCTTCAGGCTATGTTCAGACAGGAAGCATGTGGTGTGAGAAGCTTGTAGTACTTAATAATTTATCCTTGGAGTTAGGCTTCCTGGATGTGAAACCTGGAGCATTTCATCCTAGATGAATGCTCTTGGCCAAGTAATTTAACATTGTTTTGTCTCACTTATGTGTAAATACAGATGATAGTTTCTACCTTTTACAGTTATTGTAGATAGTTACATATAAAGGACATTGGAAATTCCCAAGTTCAAAGCAAGTGTTCTATGAACATTAGTTCTTACTATTGCTATTAGCATTACTGTTATGGATAAAATGGTCAAAAGAAAATACTTGGTTATATAATACTATTTACAGAACAAGCATAGGAAGAGACACTCACAAAGGAGACTGAGTAAAAGCAAGAGAGGAATCCAGGGAGGGAAAAGAAAAAAGAAAAACAATCATAAATTAATTTAAGATGTATTACGTAAAAAATAAAATAGAAAAGTTTATTCAAGATTGAGGAAATATTTTCACAGAACTAGAACAAAAAATCTCACAATTTGTATGGAAACACAAAAGACCCCAAATAGCCAAAGCAATCTTGAGAATGAAAAACGGAGCTGGAGGAATCAGGCTCCCTGACTTCAGACTATACTACAAAGCTACAGTAATCAAGACAATGGTACCAGCACAAAAACAGAAATATAGATCAATGGAAGAGGATAGAAAGCCCAGAGAGAAACCCACGCACATATGGTCACCTTATCTTTGATAAAGGAGGCAGGAATGTACAGTGGAGAAAGGACAGCCTCTTCAATAAGTGGTGCTGGGAAAACTGGACAGGTACATGTTAAAGTATGAGATTAGAACACTTCCTAACACCATACACAAAAATAAGCTCAAAATGGATTAGAGGCCTAAATGTAAGGCCAGAAACTATCAAACTCTTAGAGGGAAACATAGGCAGAACACTCTATGACATAAATCACAGCAAGATCCTTTTTAACCCACTTCCTAGAAAAATGGAAATAAAAACAACAATAAACAAATGGGACCTAATGAAAGTTCAGAGCTTTTGCACAGCAAAGGAAACCATAAACAAGACCAAAAGACAACTCTCAGAATGGGAGAAAATATTTGCAAATGAAGCAACTGACAAAGAGTAAATCTCCAAAATATACAGGCAGCTCATGCGGCTCAATATCAAAAAAACAAACAACCCAAATCAAAAATGGGCAGAAGACCTAAATAGTCTGTTCTCCAAAGAAGATATACAGATTGCCAACAAATACATGAAAGGATGCTCAATATCTTTAATCATTAGAGAAATGCAAATCAAAACTACAATGAGGGGGCTTCCCTGGTGGCACAGTGGTTGAGAGTCTGCCTGCTGATGCAGGGGACATGGGTTCATGCCCTGGTCTGGGAAGATCCCATATGCTGCGGAGCAGCTGGGCCCGTGAGCCATGGCCACTGAGCTTGCGAGTCTGGAGCCTGTGCTCTGCAACGGGAGAGGCCACAATGGTGAGAGGCCCGAGTACAGCAAAAAAAAAAAAAAAAAAAAAAAAAACTACAATGAGCTATCATCTCACACCAGTCAGAATGGCCATCATCAAAAAATCTAGAAACAATAAATTCTGGAGAGGGTGTGGAGAAAAGGGAACACTCTTGCACTGCTGGTGGGAATGTGAATTGGTACAGCCACTATGGAAAACAGTATGGAGGTTCCTTAAAAAAACTACAAATAGAATTACCATATGGCCCAGCAATCCCACTATTGGGCATATATCCTGAGAAAACCATAATTCAAAAACCGTCATGTACCAAAATGTTCATTGCAGCTTTATTTACAATAGCCAGAAAATGGAAACAACCTAAGTGTCCATCATCAGATGAATGGATAAAGAAGATGTGGCACATATATACAATGGAGTCTTACTCAGCCATAAAAAGAAATGAAATTGAGTTATTTGTAGTGAGGTGGATGGACCTAGATTCTGTCATACAGAGTGAAGTAAGTCAGAAAGAAAAAGACAAATACCGTATGCTAACACATATATATGGAATCTAAGAAAAAAAAATGTCATGAAGAACCTAGGGATAAGACAGGAATAAAGACAGAGACCTACTAGAGAATGGACTTGAAGATATGGGGAGGGGGAAGGGTAAGCTGTGACAAAGTGAGAGAGTGGCATGGACATATATACACTACCAAACGTAAAATAGATAGCTAGTGGGAAGCAGCCGCATAGCATAGGGAGATCAGCTTGGTGCTTTGTGACCACCTAGAGGGGTGGGATAGGGAGGGTGGGAGGGAGGGAGACACAAGAGGGAAGAGCTATGGGAACATATATATATGTATAACTGATTCACTTTGTTATAAAGCAGAAACTAACACACCATTTTAAAGCAATTATACTCCACTAAAGATGTAAAAAAAGAAAAAAAAAGATTGAGGAAATAACATGAGAAAAAAGAGTAGTCATAAATGAGTTTATAAAATGAAATTATTATTACCTAATATACATCACTAGAGGGAGGAACATCTTTCTGAATGTTTAAAAATGGAAACAAAAAAGAAAAATTTATGCATATAGCTTAGTGTCAAGAGAGTGTATGATGAAGCATAACATTTCCTCTACATTGCATTTTTTTCTAAGCTAATTTGGAATTGTTTTGGAGTGACTGGATTCTATCTACACAAGGTAGAGTATTTTACAATAGCTGGCAATAGCGATGACTTCTTTCAAATGAGGAACTTGTGTATTTCATCTTTAAATCAATACATCACCTTATGAATGGGAATCAAATCCACCTAACTGTATCAGCATGAACATAGGTTTCCTATTTTAGGTGTATAAAGAGACCATTGTTATTCTTTTGAGAAAGATCATTCTGTGCAGTTTTTCTGTATATGTTTTAGAAGCATATGGGGCACGCTGCCAGTTCTGTTGTATTTCAAAGCCTGATTCACTTGTAAATGCTATAAGTGGCCATATTAATGGGTTTGGGGTGGATGTAGAAGTTGGGGTGTTGCAGAGATAATAAGTGGGCTCTGAAGGATTAAGTATAGTGTTCCTATGGGGCAATGGAAATAGAATAGAATCATAATGAAATTTCAACCCTGCAGCTGTATTTCACCTAAAACATTATGTTCATAAGATTCTTCTTTTCCTTAGGCTTCTAACTAGCTGAGAGGGATATAGACGATAAGCTTCTCTGAGACAGAAAATCTAATTTTCACTAAATAAAGTTATCTATATATAGGTATATATAACAAATAAACATTTCGCTTTTTAAAAAGTTAAGCATCCTACTTAGCAAAATTTTATCTGACAGCATGCTACACAGATTTTAGCATGTGTAATGATCCTTTTCATATGGAGAGAATTATGTATAGTAGTATCTGACTTGTTTCCCAGGCAAAATGCCAAAACTTATTCTCGGCTAATTCTTATGTGCTCTTTCATAATAAAAGCTATTATGCAGTTCTTTTATCTCCTGATAATTTAATGTTTATGATACAAACTATGAGGTCTTGGTAAGGGATTTAGTTAAAAGTTACCCAAGGAATAAAATGCCATGGATTAGAATATTTAAAATAATTATTGATCACTGCCTAATTGGAAATTCCATTATGAAATGCCAAAATCACCTCCACCCTTTCAGAGCAAACTCTTAGATAAACTGGCTGATTCTATGAATACTCCAAGTCCTTTACTCCCTTTGATGGAGGGGTTTGTCCATCCCTATTTACTGCAAATTCCCACATGACCCAGAGGCTCCTTACCCTCTTGTTAAGTTTTTCCATATGACTTTCTCTGACCAATAAACAAGAGCGGAAGTGACTTATTCCAGTTCCGAGAAGAAGCTTGAGAAACCACGTGTGTTTCTGCCATTTCTCTTGCAATTTACCCCCCACCCCATGAACATCATGACCAGGTGGAGATTCCTCCTTCACTCAGGCATCTCCTGCATCCAGACATGAAAACAGAACATGGAACAGGAACAGGGGCCCCAGCTGGTACACAAGCAAGAGATAGGACTTTACTCTCATAAGCCACTGAGACTGCTTTCTACCACAAAACTGACTAATACAGTGTCTTGTTAAAGACTCTCTTGTATGTTCCAAAAGTAAATCAATAAGGAATTTGAGATGAATAGCAATTATTTCACCAAAAACTTCTCCAGGGCAGTGGCTGAATTTAATTTATATTGAATTCACAAGGTCTAATATGAAGGATAACACATACTCAGTAATCAATAATTATCCACGGACTGATGGATTGAAGAATGAGTGAGTGAATGAATGATTGATTGAATAAATGGCATATGGAGAAATAAGTACATTATGTTAGGTACTGGAGTTTCAATAAGAGGTGAATATCCTCAAGGGATCATAAAAGGCTCATGGAGAATTTTGTGAATTAGTGAGAGTATATATTGAAAAAAAAATACAAGGATGAAATTAAGAGATCATGAATCTAACTCATGGGTCTAATTAGAGACTGTTAGAAAAGGATAGGAAAAAGAAATTCCAAACCAAGCACCTTCTTGCAATTTTCCCTCTGCTACAGGAATGGTATATCTCTGATGGGGCTGCTTTAGGTTTTTAAACAATTAGGCCTTTAAATGTGAAATTGTATAACACCCAATTAGACTTGAAAGCTTTAAAATACCTGTTCCTTTTCATCAGAAGAACATCATCCTGATTTTCATTTTTTAATTTTCATTTTTTTAATTCCCAAAATTGTTTATGTTGTTAATTGTGAACTATAACTGTAATAATAATAGGCATAGGCATGAAAACAGTCCATAAATTACATGTAATAAACAAGAAATGCTTTATGATTGTTGCATTCAAAATATACATTGATTATTTGTATATACTGTAACATAAATATAAATGATATAATTTAAACAAAATCATGTATTTTATGTAAAGATATTTTCACTTCTTTTTTATCTCAATCAAATGTGTAGAAACCATATCATTACCCATGTTTTCTGCATTAGATGAGTATGGGTATTTTCACTCAGTGAGTGCTTAGAGTGATGCAAAACATTGTCTTCCATCCCAGGAAAAAGTCTCTGCATTTTTGAGCTACATTATCTGCTTCAGTAAATGCTGACATTTTGCTTAGTTTTTCACTCCAAGTTGTCAGCTGCAGGGAAACCCAGATTAAACTACCCAAACTACAAAGCAGGGAAAAATAATTAAAGCTGTCTGACACTAGACTTACCATGTAGTCTTTAATTTGTGAAATGGTAAATATTAGCCTCTTCCTTGGTCTCTACCATCTAGAACTCCCAGTGGAGAAAGAAATTGGTTCCATTTGTAAAGCTTCTCTGAAGAGAGGCAAGCTGTAAAAACGCACTACTTTATCAGAATTATTTAGAGATTTCCATGTGTACACACTTCATTGATTATCAGTTTTTTGATGAGGCTTGCTGGAGTTTAGAAGGCACCCTAGAAAAAGATTCTTGTTCTCTGGGAAATGCAATAATGGTCTGTTAGTTTGGAAACAACAAAATAGTGAAGTAAAGAGCATAATGGATTTTGCATGTGGTGTTTAGTAACCAGCCTTAGCACCAGCTAAAGGACTGCTGAGGATTTCCTGAGACATAATTCAGCCATAAATTCAGGAGTGAAATTTTTCATTGCATGTTTTTCACCTCCTTTTACATTATACTTAAGAGGACATCATTTCATATATATTCACAAAAACATCAATACTAGTAACTAATATATTTGACATTTGCAAATGAAAAATTATGGAATATATGTGAATACAAGATTACTTTAAAGTGTTAATAACTATAGAATATTATAGCTTAACACTCAGATATAAAAGCAAAATCCTGTATGCAGAAAACTATAAGATACTGATGAAATAAATTAAAGATGATACAAAAAGATGGAGATATACCATGTTCTTGGATTGGAAGAATCAACAATGTGAAAATGACTCTACTACCCAAAGCAATCTACAGATTCAATGTAATCCTTATCAAACTACCAATGGCATTTTTCACAGAACTAGAACAAAAAAATTTCACAGTTTGTATGGAAATACAAAAGACCCCGAATAGCCAAAGCAATCTTGAGAAAGAAAAATGGAGCTGGAAGAATCAGACTCCCTGACTTCAGACTATACTACAAAGCTACAGTAATCAAGACAATGGTACCAGCACAAAAACAGAAATATAGATCAATGGAACAGGATAGAAAGCCCAGAGATAAACCCACACACATATGGTCACCTTATTTTTTATAAAGGAGGCAAAAATATGCAATGAGAAAGGACACCTTCTTCAATAAGGTGTGCTGGGAAAACTGGACAGCTCCATGTAAAAGAATGAAATTAGAAAACACCATACACAAAAATAAACTCCAAATAGATTAAAGACCTAAATGTAAGGCCAGAAACTATCAAACTCTTAGAGGAAAATATAGGCAGAACACTCTATGACATAAATCACAGGAAGATCCTTTTTGACCCACCTCCTAGAGAAATTTAAATAAAAACAAAAATAAACAAATGAGACTTAATGAAACTTAAAAGCTTTTGCACAGCAAAGGAAACCATAAACAAGATGAAAAGGCAACCCTCAGAATGAGGGAAAATCTTTGCAAATGAAGCAACTGACAAAGGATTATCTCCAAAATTTACAAGCAGCTCAGGCAGCTCAATATCAAAACAACAAACAAACAAACAAACCAATCAAAAAATGGGCAGAAGACCTAAATAGACATTTCTCCAAAGAAGATATACAGATTGCCAACAAACACATGAAAGGATGTTCAACATCACCAATCATTAGAGAAATGCAAATCAAAACTACAATGAGTTACCACCTCACACCAGTCAAAATGGCCATCATCAAAAAATCTACAAACAATAAATGCTGGAGAGGCTGTGGAGAAAAGGGAACCCTCTTGCACTGTTTGTGGGAATATAAATTGATACAGCCACCATGGATAACAGTATGGAGGTTCCTTAAAAAACTAAAAATAGAACTACCATACAAACCAGCAATCCCACTACTGGGCATATCCCCTGAGAAAACCATAATTCAAAAAGAGTCATGTACCACAATGTTCACTGCAGCACTATTTACAATAGACAGGACGTGGAAGCAACCTAAATGTCCACTGACAGATGAATGGATAAAGAAGAGGTGGCACATATATACAATGGAATATTACTCAGTCATTAAAAAGAAATGAAATTGAGTTACTTGTAGTGATGTGGATGGACCTAGAGTCTGTCATACAGAGTGAAGTAAGTCAGAAAGAGAAAAATAAATACTATATGCCAACACATATACATGGAATCTAAAAAAAAAAAAAAGGTTATGAAGAAACTAGTGGCAGGACAGGAATAAAGACGCAGATGTAGAGAATGGACTTGAGGACACGGGGAGGGGGAAGGGTAAGCTGGAACAAAGTGAGAGAGTGGCATGGACTTATATACACTACCAAATGTAAAATAGATAGCTAATGGGAAGCCACCATATGGCACAGGGAGATCAGCTCCATGCTTTGTGACCACCTAGAGGGGTGGGATAAGGAGGGTGGGAGGGAGATGCAAGAGAGAGGAAATATGGGGATATATGTATATGTATAGCTGATTCACTTTGTTTTAAAGCAGAAACTAACATACCACTGTAACGTAATTATAGTCCAATAAAGATGTTAAAAAATAAAAAGTATCATAAAGTCTACACTAAAATAAAAATTAAAAAAATAAAAGCAAGGTCCAATAGAAATCACGTATCCCGTAGGTAAGGAAAAAAAAATCAGTCATAGAGTAATTTATGGAGTAGAGCATAACGAACGCTCTGTAAATCATAACACAACTTTAATGTACCTTTACTGAGACACAGATACTTGCATCTCCTCAGCGTGAATATCATGCTCAGAACGTGCAGTAGTAAAGTTAAAGTAATAAGAAATTGATGTTCTGTTCTCTGAGGTTTATCCACTCTAACTCTGCTACCAAATGGCTGTCCTATGGTTTTCTACTTCTTCCTTTAAAGCTGTAATCTACTGCATTGCAATGCTGTGATTAATTTAGAATCTCTGATTGCAAAAACAAACTACTATACTGATTACTTGGTTAAACCAAGCAAAATTGAATAATATATATGTAAATATTGCTTTTGGTAAAAATTGATCACATCTGTTCTCTTATCCTAAATCAGTAGTGAACTAGTATAAATCAAGTCTATTGATAACATGAATTATTTCTATAGAGGATATACAATAAAGAACAGAAGTGTAATTCTTAGAAATATGGGATGAAAACATATTCAGAAGACTGTTAGTTTAAAGAAGACTAGGCCATAAAATAAAGTACATATTTACAAATTTGTTCCTTATGTTTTGAAATAGGAATGAAAAAACTTAGCTTTGAAACAGAAGTGATGACCAAGAAAAATTTGAACATGGTAGCATAGTTTTATTTTAAAGCATAGAAAAATTATGAAAGCAAAGTTATCTCTTTTTTATTTTAGATCCTATATATGGCTTGATTAATTTTTCAATTACAGCCTTATGGACTCATTTCATTTGCTACTCCACTTAGCCAGCATCTTTTAGGATATGCATGAGTTTTTACTTCCTCTTTATGTAAATGTATTTCAAATTTGCTACTGCAGGTAAATTAACCTACATTGAAAATATATTTATGTTCTAATATTTCTTGAGCTGTCATAGCATTGGAATGTGTATAGAGAGCCAGACATGTGTCTGTATTACATGTGTGTGCTTCTCATGAAGTAATAATTAGTGAATGTAAAGGCAACATATCTTGACCTTGAAGTATTTTTGTTATAATAAATTATTTTCTGTATTGTTGTATTTATAGCACACATGTGTATTTACTCAAGTTATTGATCTCCTGAACATTTTCTCTGTTTAAGCTCTTAATATGAAATTATATCCAGAAGACAGATATGTAACAACAAAGTATTAATGGCTCTCACTATGTGAATATTTTGATGGTCAATTATATTGATCTCATTCAAATGTGGTATCAAATAAAAAGCAAATCTGCACCTCATAAGCAGAAACCTTATTCAAAATGATATTGCAAGGGATGGGAAAGGGGCTATTGTAGTAGGGAGAAGACTGTGACCATAACTGTAAGCAACTCACGAGTTAGCCAAAAAGGTTTTTCTCTTTATGGAGAAGAGTAAACAGAGAGAACCAGATGTGGAGAAGTGGGATGGCTGAAAGGGAAGCAAGATCTGATAGTGGCAGAGAGAGTTTTACCCTGAGGACAGGCTATTCCCACAAGGGACTGTCTACTGGCTCAGGCTGAGGGCTGACTTAAACTCAGGGACCTTGAGGAAGGAGAGAAAGTTCACCATAGATTGGTGAACACACATTTTGTTCCAATTATTCAGTGGGAGCAAGCAGTTCAGCTAAGTGTTTATGTAACAAAGAAACAATTTTAAAAGTCTAAATCTGGCCTTATCACAGGTAAACAAGGGCGGCATCCCTGAGTCTTATCTAAGTCACTTTGGGAAGAATAGTTCTTTGCAGTAAGCCCTTTTCCAAAACACAAAGAGTGGGAAGATTTCTTAACCTTCATCATTTTCCAGAATCACAGAGCTTAAGTAAAATTCAACATTGTCAGTCATCACTTGTCTTTTGTGAAGCTTCAGAATCTCTTTACCAACAATTCATCACAGTTGAGAGGATAATATTTATAAAAATGAATGAAGATGAAAATTATACCTTTTTCTATAGCTCTGTATACAATATTTTAAAGTATTTATGAATTACCTTTTCCGACCTAAATATAGTAAGAAAAAAGCTCTAACTAGTTTAATATACCAAAATGTTATGAACAAATTGCTATTCATCAACAGAGAATTGGATAAACAAAAATGATACATACAGGCATTAAAATTATGTAGAAGAAATGTATTTTAAAATATATAAGCAACATAACAGTCAAATTTCAAAACTGGGTTCCAGTTTTTGTGAAGCATAGAATTATACTAAACTGTTAAGTGTTAAAAGTCATAAGATTTTATTGTGTGATTTTTATTGGCTATAGAATTTTTGGTGATTTTAAATTTTTAAAATTTGTACTATCTGCATTTCCTAATGACCCTACAGTGATCATGACTTTTTTGTGTCCTAAATAAAACATATTAACTGAAAGGGAGATTTTTGTGAGTATCTGCAGATGAATGATTGAAACCAGTATTTACCTTAAATTTTAGAGGTGGAATTGGCCTCTAAGGATGTTTAGAAGAAGTAGTTTTAAAATGTTAGAGGTATTTTCTAGTTGACAATAAAAATAACCCTTATTTATTTTTTAAATTTTATTTTAAAATCAGTAAGTTTTATTTACTAATTAATTGTTTTGAAATATAATTCATTTACAATATTGTATTAGTTTCAGCTGTACAACAGAGTGATTCAATATTTTTTATGGAGTGCACTCCAATTAAACTTATATTTCTCTTTGCTGTACAATAGATCCTTGTTACTTATTTTATACATAGTAATATATGTCTCTTACTCCCCTACCCCTATCTTGCCCTTCTCCCCTTCTCTCTTCCCACCAGTAACCACTAGGTTGTTCTCTATATCTGTGAGTCTGTTTTTGTTTTGTTATATACATTCATTTTATTTTTAACATTCAACATATAACTGATGTCATATAGTATTTGTCTTTCTCTGATTTATTTCAATAAGCATAATACTCCCTAGGTCCATTGATATTGGTACATGTGACATTATTTCATTCTTTTTCATGGCTGAGTAATATACCATTGTGTATATATACCACATCTTCTTTATCCATTCATCTGTCAGTGGACACTTAGGTTGCTTCCATGTCTTGGCTGTTGTAAATATTGCTGCTATGAACAGTGGGTTGCATGTATTTTTTTCAAATTATTGTTTGCTCTGGATATATGTCCAAGAGTGTGATTGCTGGATCATACAGTAACTCTATTTTTAGTATTTTTT